>NC_135387.1:28153351-28453351 GCF_051989625.1 Stigmatopora argus
AAAAATCCTGTACAAAAGTTGTTATAAGACGTACACAATTTGAAATGATCAAAAAACGTATAAAATACAGGAAAAACGTATAAGTTGACAGATAAATTGTGCTAAACAGTATTTCCCCTGACGGGAAGAAAAGAAGACCTCAATATTTCTATTTTATTTTACCTCAATATGTATGTATTTGCATATTCTGCACAAAATGTGTCTCAATTTACGAAAAATTCAAATTACGAAAGACAATGTGTCTCAACTTACGAAAAATTCACGTTGCGAAACACAAAGCGCGTCTCAACTGACAAAAAATTCAAATTACGAAACAAAATGCGTCTCAACTTACGAAAATTCAAATTACGAAACAAAATGCGACTATACTTACGAAAAATTCAAGTTGCGAAACACAAAGCGCGTCTCAACTGACAAAAAATTCAAATTATGAAACAAAATGCATCTAAACTTACGAAAAATTCAAATTATGAAACAAAATGCATCTCAACTTACGAAAAATTCAAATTATGAAACACAAAATGTGTCTCAACTTACGAAAAATTCAAATTACGAAACACGAAATGTGTCTCAACTGACAAAAAAATCAAAATACGACTATACTTACGAAAAATTCAAATTGCGAAACAAAATGCGTCTCAACTTACGAAAAATTCAAATTACAAAACACAAAATGCATCTCAACTTACGAAAAATTCAAGTTACGAAAACACTATTCGAAGCAATTAATTTCGTAAGTAGAGGTATCACTGTATTTGATCTAAAATGAATTTAATCAATGCACTCGCTAGGAAAAATAGGAACTAGTAGAATTTAACTCCAGGATCTCCCTTTTTATTCCAAAATTGATCTTAAATGGAACAGTCTATATTTTCCATTGACACAAAGTGGTTACATTTAATAAAAAAATGAAATTGTGTTGAAGGCAGGATTGGAACGCAGGTGCGGGAAGTGTGACACAGACTTGCACAGTGCAGTAGCTAGACAAGTAAGGTGTGCAATAAGTATACCTAAAGGTTCGGGGACAGCAACCACAAAGTCTGTCTTTGTGTGCGTTTTCATTACTAGAGCAGCAGAGGAGACACAAACAAAGCAGTGGATACGGAGCCAAAAACAGCGCGACTTGTTACACCTGTTCCCAACGTCACTTTATTGTCATCGGCACATCTTTGCAAAAAAATCAACTCACCAAATCAACCCTTCCATGCAAGAATGTTATTTATTTTTTTAAATATTCATAAATGGCATTAAACTGGGCAATTTGTAGCTCGTGGGAGAATATGTGGCAGACCCCATTTGACATCCAATTGTAGTATTAGTGTTGCCTACAGATATTTTGGGATGGAAAAAAAATATATTGAAATAATTCCGCCAAAATTGGGGATTTTCTTTTAAATAGTAATAAATCAATGGAAACTTTAAAACAATGGAAATATAATTCAAAATCAAAGAAAAAAACTGCATTAAAACGCAGTAATTAATTGGAAAAAAAGTATAAAGACAGAAAAAGTCTCATCTATTCAGCCTTTTCAACTACTATTATGATTTGTTTTTGTTTATTTTATAAACCTTGTGATTTCTTAACCCTAATCTCTTCTAGCAACTCCCACTTAAAACCAATCAGACGGACATCCACAGCCATCAATCGGTGGTTTCAAGATCAAATATTTTTTGGCAGTCAATGCTAATGCTAATGCTAACTTTTGAATAGACCACTGTCCTTGAAAGGCTTAAATTTCCCAGCCTTTCATTCCTTTGTTTTCACCCAAGTGCCTAACGTGGCAATAAAGTGTTTATGCTACCATGTCAACAAGCACATGACAATACAGTGAGTGGTGAAAAAACAAAATAAAAATTAAAAAAATTGGAAAAGTGCATAAAAATCACTTTCCTGTGCTAAATGCTTCACTGTCAAAAATCAGTGGATTGATGAAATGTCAGTGAAGCTGTGAATGCTCAACCATATGCAAATGCCCAATGGTCGTTTTAGAAGGAGGCATTCAAAACCAGCCAACACACACACACACACACACACACACACATTCTCTCCCCCCGAATAAGAATGGCTCAGCAGCAACTAAAAGCAGAGTTGAAGAGAAGCCAACACGATGAAGCGATAAATGAATCAATCACATTACAGACCTGGGAGATGTTTCCGTTTGGGACTCCTTCCTGTGAGCAGAATGAAACGAAAAAAAATTAAAAAGGGATCAACTAGAGATGACATTTTTAAAAATGGACTATTAACCAATATAACTAAATACAGAGAAACAGTAGCTGATTATCTCATTATCAACAAACGGCCCGAATTGAAGCAGTGTTGGCAAGTGTCTTGATGTGTCCAAGATCAAAGATCACTTAATGAGCAACCGTGACACGTTGTTTATGTCATACGAGGCTGTCGGCTCCACATTTGTGTGTAAGATAAGATTGTAAAATAAGATGACAAAGATGCTTGGCAATTGCTTGTTCATATTGTATCAGTTTTTGTAAGTATAGAAACATCGTAATCATAGAGACTTGCCATTGATTAATCAGACTTTGCTCAAAATTTGGTCGTTGTCATAGAAACTATACTATATATACCGTTTTCCTATATAAAGACTGACCCACTGTTCATTCGGAGAGAGTTGCAAGGACAACAGACTGAGCGGTTCACAGCTGTTCGAGCTCTCTCCCCATCCTGCAGTCTGGTAATGAACCTAATTCCTATTAAATTGATCTCACTCTTTCTTAACCTGCTCTTGAAGCTGTTTTTACAGATCTATCAACCTGTTCAAAAAAAATTGTGAGTAGTCTTCCCTAGATTATCGCGACTTCACTTATGGCGAATTTACTTCTTAGCGATTTTTTCTGCAATTAATTATTTTTGTTTATATTTTTCAAAGTTCATAAAAATGTGAAAATCCATGCCGAAACACGTAAGCAGAAGCCACTCCCCTGTCTTCCGCTGGCTACTAGGACTCAGCACTGAAGAAAAAAAATATTATAATAGGGGCGGACCCTACTTAGCGATTTTTCGATTATCGCGGCCATGTTTGGTCTACATTAACCGCGATATTCGAGGGATTACTGTATTCCACTGGCGACAGTGCAAAGTGGTGGTATAAAGGAGACATTGTTCAGGACCCAAAGAAACCACCAGACTGGATCAAATCTTACATTAAGGCGATCTACCAATAGCATATTAGTAAAGGACGTAATGAGCACTCCTGTTCGAAGCATTCTTCAAAAATTGGCTACTCTTTAAAAACATTTTCATGAAAAATGTACATCGACAAACTATGCATGGTTGCCTTTTTCTGAATGTTAAAAGCTTTCAAACGCACAAGTGTCTATAAACTCAAAAATAAATAAGATTTACATTGTATCATTTGGATTGCAACATTTTGAAAGAAAAGCAAAACAACTTATTTAAATATTAATTGCTCCACATCTTATACTGGATCATGATCAATTAAATGATGCATTCCGACATAACTGACTTATTACTATTATTAGTGTCATTGATCATCATCATTGCTTCATCTCAGTGACTAAAATGAGCATCTTCATCCTTCACTCAAGTGTCGTTAACGTACCTGAAAGACCTTCCTTTTAGATTCCTCAGCAGGTCCAATTGATTCAGTGGCGGAATTAATCTGGGAAGGTGGAAAAAAAGACCTAAAAGCGTTAAGCTCCGCCTTCCAAACATGTTCACTTCCCTACTCGTAGCCAAAGGTTGATTTTTGCCTGCAGGCGGCAATTCCATTCAACCTGACAGCTGACTTTTGCGTCCCTCGTCACCTTTTCACCTCCATTTAAAACTTGGACGAAATAAGCAGAAGAGAAAAGCTCCTCCTGAATAAAATCAAGATATATTTAAAGGCATCTTGCTTGCTAGCTGCTACTGGAAAGGAATTTACGCGTAACATCAGTCCAAGCTGCAGATCAAACCATCATGTTATTTTTAACGTCACGATTTTAACAGCTGCAAGGGAGAAAAACTGCAACTATACCACTTTGATGTGAGAAATTACCGTATTTCCTGGCATATTAGCCGCTTTCGCGTATAAGACGCACCCTTAAAATCATCTAATTTTACAATTTCTCTCGTATAAGCCGCACCCTTAAAATCACTGAATTTTACAATTTCTCTCGTATAAGCTGCACCCTTAAAATCATTGAATTTTACAATTTCTCTCGTATAAGCCGCCCCCTGATTCACAAATTTCACCTCCATATTGATGGTTTTAATAGGGAGTACAAATGTGTTACTTTGAAGGGAAAATCTTCAGAAAAATAATTGCACGTTATTTCTGAGATTCTGTATGTATGAATCGAAAAGATCGTCTGCTGGATTGCACATTCCGAAAATGTGTTGCCTGGACGTAGACAAATTAGAAAAGGTAGTCACGTGACCAGTACAACCAGGAAGTGTGTCCATAGCTGTCTAGTTTGTCATCCCTAAGTAAGATGGCGGCACCCTGAGCGAGCAATGGCAGGCACAAGTGAGTTTTTTTCACGTTTTATGCAAGATATGGTTAGTTTTTTTCCTTAAAATCCATTCATTGTCGTCAAAATACATTTTGTTAAGCGTTTTATCTGTTGATCTTTTCTCTATTTTGAAATAAATTGCCGTATCGTCCGTATTGTCTAGCCTTATGACGTTTCGTCGTTATCACCTTGCAGTTCCGTGCGTTTCAAGTCTAATTTGTGCACATATAAGCCGTACCCTTAATTCAGTTTTCTTTATTTTTGAGTTACAAATACAGTGTATATGCAAGTAAATACGGTAATTTGTTCCCACTCGACTAAAAATGTGTTGTGTTATTTTAAAATTTGCATGTAAGGACTTTTTACTTTAAATAGGGGGATTCGGTGTACAAATGTGACTCCTTTTATGGGAAAAAGGCTTCAGAATATCTACAACATTTTTTTCCTGTACTATTTATTAAAGCAACAGTTTTTTAACCATTTTTGCGAGATAGTGTAGATGGAGGTTTGTTTACCCTCAGTTTTGGCGTGAGGAGCTCCCCGTTTTATGCAAGATAGTTTTTTTTCTCTTGAATTTCATTCATAGACGTCACAATACATTTTGTTTAGCGTTTTATCTGTTTATCCTTTCTCTATTTTGACCGTATCAACAGCATAGTCTTGCGTTATGGTGTTTCGTCTTTGTCACCTTGCAGTTTCGTGCGAGAAATTTGACCGGCAGCTTACCTGTACATGGGGGTTGCTACTGTCTGCTCGTAAAAATCCCAAGTAGATATCAGATCTGTACGGGAAAGATTGGTTGCATAAAACCTCCAAGCACCCTGGAAGAAGAAGATGCGCGACAAAGTTGAAGGCGAGAACAAGCTAAAGCAAGGGTGTCAAACTTGGGTTTGTTCGTGGGCCGCAATAACATCAACTCGATTTCATGTCGGCTGGACCATTTTAGATATAATATTTAGATTTTTTTTATAAATGGTTTAAAAGAACTGGATTAAAACCCCTGAATATTCCGTTTTTTGTCTAAAACAATGTTTATTTTAGCTTTTTTTATATATTTTTAGATTTTACAAAATGATTTTTGAACTAAAAACACAGAAAAAAATGATTAAAAAAGTACAGTTATTGAATTAAAAGGGGGAAAATCAGGAAATTTAATATACATCTATACTCTTCATTTGAATTTGATCCTAAAACAGAAAGTCGGCACTCATGATTTTATTTCTTTTTAAAATTGGATTATAAGAACTGGATCAAAAGCCCTAAATATTCAGTTTTTTTATAGATATGTTTATTTGAACTTTTTTCCTTAGTAAGGGAAAACATCTCAATCATTTGTTTTTCATTTCAAATAAAAACCTTTTTTTTAAATTATATTCAATATCAAAGTGGAAAACCGAAAATATTTTTATATATTTATTTTTAGATTTTACAAAATGCTTTTTGACCTAAAAACACCAAAAGAAAAAAATGGATGAAAATTGCAATTATTGATTTAAAAAGGGGAAAATCAGGAAATATAATATACATCTATAATCTTCATTTGAATTTGATCCTAAAACAGAAAGTTGGCACTCATGATTTACTTACTCGGCCACACAAAATGAGGCGGCGGGCCAGATTTGGCCCCCGGGCCGCCACTTTGACACCCGTGAGCTAAAGCATTGTTAGATGATCACATGAAATGTTCACCTGGATGAGGCTTGCTGCAGGATTGCGTCGCTTTTCAAAATGTTTCTGCCTGTGCTGCTCTTGGACTTTGAGGGCAAAACCAGAACCAAGGATGCCCTGCACACAATTACAAGGCAATCGTCTCTTTTACAGATGTCGTAGTATCTTGTCATGTACTGTTAGTTCAAAATGTACGTTCGATGATTGTTTTAAACGAAGAAAAATGTTATAGTTTACATAGCCTGAAACATTTGCTTTAGTTTGGTTAGACTTTTTTTAGGATAAAGGGTATAGAAAATGTATCGATATGTGACCAATTTGCAGTACTCTACTCTAGCCAAAGTGTATATTTTGTCTCACAGGCACTACTTCCTGTGACTTGAGCGCTACAACCTCGATAGTCATGTTTCGTGCTTTCCATTGCAAATAAACCATTGAAAACTCTCCCTTTGACCTCTGGGCAATAATAGTAAGCAAAATATCTTCTGTTTTTATCGTAATGTATTTGACTTTTTAAAATGCCTATCCAATATATGCATGTAGATTTGACTTTACCTTATGGTACCTAGCATGCTACTTACCGCAGGAAGTGCAAAGAAAGCCACGCCAATCATACTGAAGGTGGCAGCCAGCAAGCGTCCATTCCACGTCTTGGGAACCTTGTCGCCATAGCCAATAGTGGTAAGAGTTATCTGAGGAAAGAGTTTAAAAAATACAGAACTTCCAAAAACAACATGCTAACATTGGACAGACAAATACCGTATTTTCTCGCATATTAGCCGCATCCACGTATAAGCCGACCCTTAAAATTGCCTTAAAATCGTTGATTTTCCCAATTTCTCGCGTATAAGCCGCCCCTGATTCACAAATTTCACCTCCATATTAATGGTTTTAATAGGGAGTACAAATGTGTTACTTTGAAGGGAAAATTTTAAGAATAATCATCACACGTGGTATTTCTGAGATAGTATCAATCGATTGCTGGATTGCACATTCCTAAAAGTTGTAGCCTGCACGTAGACAAATTTAAAAAGGAAGTCACGTGAGCAGTACAACCAGGAAGTGTGTCCATAGTGGTCTCGTTTGTCATCCTTAGCTAAGAAGGCGGAGCCCTCAGCGAGCAATGGCAGGCACGTTTTATGCAACATACGTTTTTTTCATGAATTTCATTCATAGACGTCAAAATAAATGTAGTTTGGCGTTTTATATCTATGTTTTCACTATTTTTGAAATAAATAACCGTATCAGTAGCATTTTCTTGCGTTATGGCGTTTCGTCTTTGCCACCTTGCAGTTTTGTGCATGTCAAGTCTAATTTGTGCGCATATAAGCCGTACCCTTGATTCAGTCATCATTTTTTTAGCGCCAAATACGGCATACATGCGAGAAAATACATCAAGTGTGAGCATTGGGACGACTGAGAAATATAGACATGCAAGTCCTACCAGTCCCCACCAAAGGGCGTCGGCATAGGTCTCAAACTCTTTGTTGGACTCCTTCTCCACTGAGTAAACAAGGAATGACGCAAGGATAAGACACAGGAATCCAATGTACCACGCCGTGATGAGCTCCTACACACAAAAGCCACATACAGGTGGGATCAGTGAATCTGTAATGGGATGGATATACAGTATAGATCACATGTGTCAAAGTGGCGGCCCGGGGGCCAAATCTGGCCCGCTGCATTATTTTGTGTGGCCCGGGAGAGTAAATCATGAGTGCCAACTTTCTGTTTTAGGATCAAATTAAAATGAAGAGTATAGATGTATATTACATTTCCTGATTTTCCCCCTTTTAAATCAATTATTGTAATTTTTTAATCATTGAGGGTTCGAATCCAGGTCGGGCCTCACTGTGTGAGGTTTGCATGTTCTATCTGGGCTTGCGTGGGTTTTCTCTGGGTACTCCGGTTTCCTCCCACATTCCCAAAACATGAATGGTAGGCCGGTTGGACACTTTAAATTGCCCCCTAGCTACAAGTGATTGGTTGTTTGTCTCCTTGTGGCCTGCGATTGGCTGGCCTGAAAAATTGTTTATGTAAAATTGGGAAGACTGCAAATGCACCGAGTAGATCACATATGTCAAAGTGGCGGCCCGGGGGCCAAATCTGGCCCGCCGCATCATTTTGTGTGGCCCGGGAAAGTAAATCATGAGTGCCGACTTTCTGTTTTAGGATCAAATTAAAATGAAGAGTATAGATGTATATTACATTTTCTGATTTTTCCCCTTTTTAATCAATAATTGTAATTTTTTAATTCATTTTTTCTGTGTTTTTAGTTCAAAAATCATTTTGTAAAATCTAAAAATATATTTTAAAAAGTTAAAATAAACATTGCTTTAGATCTATAAAAAAACGGAATATTCAGGGCTTTTGATCCAGTTCTTTTAATCCATTTATTTAAAAAAATCTAAATATTATATCTAAAGTGGTCCGGCCCACGTGACATCAAATTGACGTTAAAGCGGCCCGCGAACCAACCCGAGTCTGACACCCTTGGTATAGATTCTGGGAAGAACATTGGACATCAAGGTACGGATCAAAGGTCGGCATTTGTTTAATGTCTTTGAATGTTTACACACCAGTCTTCACTTGCCGCCACAAACTGTCTTCTGTGGTTTTGACTGCGTTCTAGAGCCCGCTATTAGTTCACTTTTAAGCCCCATTAGCAGCAAAGGCCCCACGTCGTTAGGTTAAGAGTATCGGGCAGGGAGAAGATTACTGATTGAGCGCCATTATGTGGAGCAATTCTGCTAATATTGCCAACAACAATCCATCAACCATTTTCCACACTCGTAGCTAGGGCCAATTTAGAGTGATCAACCAGCTAGCCTAGCATGCATGTTTTTGGAATGTGGGAGGAAACCGGAGCACCCGGAGAAAACCCACGCAAGACTGGGAAGCACATGCAAACAGTAAGGACCCACCGGGGTTCGAACCTTCAATCCCAGAACTGTGAGGCCAACCCGCTAACTCATGACGAAACTGAAGCACCTGGAGAAAACCCACGTAAAACCATGCAAACTCCACAAAAGCTGGGCTCGAGCCTTACATTCCAGAACGGTGAGGGCGATGCGCTAACCACTACACCACCCTACTCAAAGCATTTCCCATGAAACTAGAAAATATATTCAAAATAAAAATGTAGTGGGTTGACCTATTTTGGGAATATTTTGAAGGGAAGACAAAAGCAAACAACCCTCGATAGGTTGCATCTGAAAGTCAGGGTGGAGGCGGGGCCAATAGAGCCAACCCGGGAGAAGAAAGGTATCAAAATGTCAAACAAAATTAGAATTACGTTTAGTGTAAGGTTAGATTAAACTCATTTTTGAGTGTGTCTGCATCGTAATCCAAGTTCATTTAAATTTGTTTATGTTATGTTACGAGCACGTTGCCATGCAAAAAGTCTTTCTCTCTCTCCTCCGCGAAATCCGTCTAATTTTAGTAATATTAAACACATTTTTGTACTATTAAACCACCAGTTATTTGTTACGTTGTTAATAGATGGTGAATCAGAACAAATAAATATGTTTTTCTAATCCAATATTTTGTTTTGGGTGTTTTGTTCAGAGGGTTGGAACCAATTAATTTGTTTTGAGTTCATTTCTATGGGCAAAGTTCATTTGAGTTCCGAGCAAATCGACATACGAGCTCAGTCCCGGAACGCATTAAGCTCGTATCTCGAGGTACCACTGTAACAGCAGTTCTTTCCCACCTTGCTGTGAGCGTAGACGACGGACCCGAGCAGCTTCCAAGTGCCGCCGCGACGGTCCATCCGCAGCATGCGAAGGATCTGGAGGAACCTCAGACTCCTGATGGCCGACGTGGCGAAAACATTGCCTTGAGATCCCGCCGCCAGCACGGACACGGAGGCCACCAGCACCATCATGTCTGTCCAGACCGGCAACGCCACATTAAAGCTCTCGTCCAAAAACACATCTACGGCGAATCAGAAGCTATCTTTGGCGGGAACGCTTCTCACCGATGACGCAGAAAGGTTTCCTGGCAAACTTGAGCCTCCCTCTCCATCCTCTGTATCGACAGCAGCATCCGGCAGCCCAAATCCTCACTATGTACTCCACCCCAAACACCACGATGGTCACAATTTCCTGTAGGAGCAGAAACGGCCGTGAAACACATTTTGGATGGCAGGCACGCCGAGTTGAAGTTTGGCGTCAAATGCTGGATTAAATACGTACCAGGATGTACAAGGCACTCTCAGAGCTGTTTTTGAACTCTTTAATGGTGGCAAAGACGGAGAGAATAAGACAGGAAAAGACCAGGAGGAAGCTGAGGCGAGAAGAAAAAACAGAGAAGACTGTGAGTAGGTGATAGTTACAGAAAGTAGAAAAAAAGTTTCCGCTCGAAAAAGAATGGAAGACAGTCGAAAGCAGTGGTGTCCAAAGTGGTACACGATCGATTGGTTGCCGGTCTTTTGGTCGCCCGGAAGGTTATTGATAATAACCATTTAAATCGTTGCTCAAATTCCCTAAATACAAACTGCGAATGACTATTTAGTCATACTTAATGCCCTAGTAATTATTAGGCTAAAGAAAAGCTCCAAATTTTGCGGACTTTTATTGTGTTTTGTTGGAGAACTTGTTAAGACCCTGCCTGACTGACGTAGCTTCTTAAAGGGACAACGCATGTACATACAAACTCTTATACACTCACACGTCAGCTCAGTGAAACTGCTCATGGCCATTGTTGGCTTTTATTGATGCGTAGACCGTGTTGTTTTACCGTGTTTTGTCGCCGGTCTTTTGGTCGTCGGTCTTTTGGTCGCCGTTCTTTTGGTCGCCCATTGTCGCAGTCCGGGCGACCAATCGACCGCACACGAAAAATAAAGTGGCCCGGCAAATGCTATCTCGTTAAGTTTAAAGTGGCTCGCGAACCAAACAGAGTTTTGAACACCTGGTCTAAACCCACCGAAAATGATGACTATGATTTCCTAGGTCAACGCATAGCAGACATAATCCTACGATTTGGAACATTTGTCCCAATTGGAAAGTGAAAGTATCATTTTTCACCTTAGTTAACAAAATCTTCCAACACAAAGCTCCTCCTCCACTGCGAATTTTTTTACAGAAAAATTCCAACACATCAACAAGGGCTGGCTCTAGAGGTGACTGTGTAGTTCCCTTTAGAAAGAATGCATTTAGCCGTGCCTCACATAACTGGATCTCTAGGCTACCAATTAGCATACGTGAACTCCCGTCTCTGAACCTCTTGGCCAATCATCTTAAAGCCTGACTGTTGGATGAACAAAATGGCGATCACAACGCTGTCTAAAACTGTGCTACACGTGTGTGTCATCGTTTACCTTCAACCTACACAAGGGACTAAAGACGGAAATTAGCCCTCGGCTACAATCTTACATATTTACACGTATATGTTCATTAACGTGAATATAAATATGTTAATTAATATCTGCTGTCCCTTATTCAATAAATCAAACTCATTCTCCCAGACAATCGGTTCATTTGGGGAAAATGACCAATCGAGAGTAGGAATTAATCGGAACAGAATGAAGAAATTAATGAAAACCGTTTTCAACGACACCTGTTCTTTCAGTCACGTGTCCAATCTCTACATTATGGATTTGGAGTCGCTAATGTAATCAGAAAACCATTTCTGCAGCCGTCCCTTCCTTTTCCAAAATGACTTCCAGCTAGCATTTCATTGGCCGTGTGATAACCAGATTAGAAGAGCAAGAAAAAGGGCAGGAAGCATCCTCGGGGACCTCCTTTAGAAAGGACTTCCTGGAAAGAATCCAATGTTCAATTAACAGAAAACGCCTAGTGAAATTCAAAACTGGAACTACCTAGTAGTACCTGACATGAAAAAGGATGGCGCATGACCAACTATACATACTACGTATAAATAACAGGCAGGAATGATGACTGTACACGCCAGCAAATCTCTGAAATTGTCCATAAAATCTACTAGCTTCTTTTTTTCTGTATTCTACATAAAGGTTAGAATCATAAATTGAATGCTTTTATTGTCATTATACAAGTATAATGACATTTAAATCTTTCACCACAAAGTGCACACACAACAACAAACAAACAGACAAATAAATAATCAATAAATATGTAATAAATAAGTAGTAAAAACAACAACAAACAGAAGTAAATAATCAATCAATATGTCATAAATAAGTAGGCAAGTGCACAAATAACAACAAACTGATAAATAATAAATAAGTCATAAATAAGTCGTCAACATAAATAAATAGTCAATATAATAAATAAGATGTCAACATAAATAAGTAGACGTAAACAGAATAAAGAAATAGTCAACATAATAAGTAGTCACAACACACCTATCAGGCCAAAGTAGGGAAGTGCACAAATAACAACAAACTGAAAAATAATAAGTAATAAATAAATAAATAGGTATTCAACATGATAAATAAGTCGTCAACATAATAAATAAGTAGTCAACATAAATAAGTAGTCAACATAATAGCTAAGTAGTCAACATAAATAAGTAGTCAACATAAATAAGTAGTCAACATAAATAAGTAGTCAACATAAATAAGTAGTCAACATAAATAAGTAGTCAACATAAATAAGTAGTCAACATAAATAAGTAGTCAACATAAATAAGTAGTCAATATAATAGCTAAGTAGTAGTCAACATAAATAAGTAGTCAACATAATAGCCAAGTAGTAGTCAACATAAATAAGTAGTCAACATAATAAATAAGTAGTCAACATAATAGCTTAGTAGTCAACATAAATAAGTATTCAACATAATAGCTAAGTAGTAGTCAACATAATAGCTAAGTAGTAGTCAACATAAATAAGTAGTCAACATAATAAATAACTAGTCAACATAATAAAGAAGTATTCAACATAATAGCTTAGTAGTCAACATAAATAAGTAGTCAATATAATAAATAAGTAGGCAAAATAATAGATGAGTAGCAGTCAACATAATAAATAAGTAGGCAAAATAATAGATAAGTAGTAGTCAACATAATAGATAAGTAGTAGTCAATATAGATAAGTAGTCAACATTGAATAAGTGGTCACATAAATAAGTAGATACAAAGTGTCTAAAGTGGATAGCAGTAAGGTTCTGAGCGGGCCGTTTGGGAGTGGTAAGAATTGAAATATCCTTTGCCGAATGATAGGGGGTCTACAATAGGTTACAGTGGGTTAGCTTGACTTCTCATATAGGGAACATTGAAGTCTTTTAGTTGTGCCTTCTAGTACGTCCTTGTTTTGCCAGTTAATGGGTTCATGTCATGATTAATTAACAATCATTGTCATCCTGACAGAATGAAAATTGAATCGGTCAATTACAATGTTACATTCAGTCCTGCCAAACACAAACGCACGGATGTTTCTTTGCAATGAAGCAGTTTCTTCCATTTTGGTGTCAGATTCTTGCAAAGGTTGCAGGGAAAACATCTGGCTATTTGTCAGAGTACTTGTCAGAGTACTAGCTACTACGTTACACACTCATGAAAAAGAGGGTGTACTCTACGTCGGCCCGCTGATCTTTATCGATTACTTCGTGTTGACTCATCGCATCAGCGCTACTACAGGAACATAAAGAGGAGAAAATGTACAATTGTTATGACGTTAAAGTGTCATCAAGCGAGGGAATGCGGACAAGTCCACGAGATGGAGCACATTTCTAAGTGCAGTCGTTTGTTTTAGTCGGGTTGCAGTGAGGTCATTCGGCATCATCAACGTGTCTGCTTTTCGAGAGTCTCATGCATCATTAATGGCCGCTGTCGTCAAAGCCTGCTAGCTGGCTCCAAGAGAGCTCTTAGAATGTATCATGGGAGAATTTGGGTTTTACAAGACGTGATCTGCTGGCTTTTCCTTTTATTATACTGCAATTATTTCGAATCGGTTTATATTATAATACTCAACGTACAGTATTTGCAAAAATACATATATTTGTGGTATGGAAGATGAAAGAAAGAACACGCCTTAGTCCAAATTGATTTTTTTTAAAAATCATTACTCCCGTATTTTCCGCACTAAAAGCGCACCGGATGATGAATTGCATCTTTAATGAATGGCATATCTTGATATTTGTTTCATATTTAAGGTCTACCTGATAATAAGATGCAGTAGTAGTAGTAGGAGTGGTAGTAGTGGTGGTAGTAGTGGTGGTAGTAGTGGTGGTAGTAGTGGTGGTGGTAGTAGTGGTGGTAGTAGTGGTGGTAGTAGTGGTGGTGGTAGTAGTGGTGGTAGTAGTGGTGGTAGTAGTGGTGGTAGTAGTGGTGGTAGTAGTGGTGGTAGTAGTGGTGGTAGTAGTGGTGGTAATAGTGGTGGTAGTAGTGGTGGTAGTAGTGGTGGTAGTAGTGGTGGTAGTAGTGGTGGTGGTAGTGGTGGTGGTAGTGGTGGTGGTAGTGGTGGTGGTAGTGGTGGTGGTAGTGGTGGTAGTAGTGGTGGTAGTAGTAGTGGTATTGGTAGGAGTGGTAGGAGTACGAGTGGTAGGGGTAGGAGTGGTAGTAGTAGTGGTATTGGTAGGAGTGGTAGTAGTAGTAGTGGTGGTAGGAGTGGTAGTAGTAGTGGTAGCGGTAGTAGTGGTAGTAGTAGTGGTAGTAGTGGTAGTAATAGTGGTAGCGGTAGGAGTGGTAGTAGTAGTAGTGGTGGAGTGGTGGTAGTAGTAGTAGTAGTGGTAGTAATAGTGGTAGCGGTAGGAGTGGTAGTAGTAGTAGTGGTGGAGTGGTGGTAGTAGTAGTAGTAGTGGTAGGAGTGGTGGTAGGAGTGGTAGTAGTAGTAGTGGTGGAGTGGTGGTAGTAGTAGTAGTAGTGGTAGTAGTGGTAGTAGTGGTAGTAGTGGTAGTAGTGGTAGTGTGGTAGTAGTAGTAGTGGTAGTAGTTGTGGTAGTGGTGGTAGTAGTAGTGGTGGTGGTAGTAGTGGTGGTGGTAGTAGTGGTGGTGGTAGTAGGTGGTGGTAGTAGTAGTAGTAGTGGTGGTGGTGGTAGTAGTGGTGGTAGTAGTAGTGGTGGTAGTGGTGGTAGTAGTAGTAGTAGGGGATTGTATTATACATCCACTAGATGGAACTGTAGCAGTAGTAGTTAGGGGTCGTGTCATCCATCAATGAGTTGGAGCTGTGCTAAAGGGAATTTTATACAATTATTAAGCAATATTGATCCATAGATCAGGTGCACTTTTGAGAACAGTGAAGTCTTTTTGGTGCGCCTTATAGTACGGAAAATACGGTAATTGCATTCACCTATCAGGCCATCCACTACACAGAGTCTGCAATTATCAGGAAAAAGGGACAATCCACTTTGAAATAGTGACGCAAAATTGTTCTAGTGACGATAAAAAAATGGCTGAAGACAACAATGATGTTTATTTACGGTGCTTTTACAGCTAGCTTGCGCCAGACCAAGTTTAACCATAGCTATCTAGGAGTTGGAATTTCCAGGATAATATTAATTCTGTGCCCATAAAATCTGTCTCCATGTCTGTAAACTTCTTCCCCTAATAAATTCTAGCAGTCTAAACACACGCTTAGGGAGAGAAGAAAGTTGTAATTAGAGTGATTTCATCTGCTCACGTCTTAGCGAAGTTTCAGTCATTTGCCTTGGCTTGACGTGTGAAAAGTTTGATTTACTCGTGCCATTCGTTCATCACCATTTGAATAATGAGCCTTTTTTTGGAACGCGTCAATACCAAATAAAAGGGGAAAAAGCAACGCGAGTCTGGATCAATCAAAGGAGAAAAGTGTGCATTTCTTGCTGAGCTGCAAATGAAGCACTCAGCATTACTTGGCCTCCCCAGACATTTTGGTGGAAGCTATATTTAGACTGCGACAAACCTGAGCAGAGGAAATCGGGGAAGTGAGGTCGGTCGCTGGGTTGGTTTGTCGTGCCCAAACTTGTCAAGCACTGGAGGAAATTAAGAGCTGCTAAGATTTTAGCAAAATTGCAAACATATCGTTGAATATGGCCCGCACAATAAGCTTGAGTCAGCCTATATTGTGTTGCACTACTCAGCCATAACACAAGATGGAGCTAGTCACTTAAACAATGGCTTTTGATTAGTTTATGGGTCGAATCTTGAGATGTCGGAAAACCTAATGTAGGACAAAAATATTTTTGTTACTTAAATATATTTATATATAAAAAAAATTAAAAAAACATCCGACAATTGAAATACAGTGGGACCTCGACATACGATCTTAATCCGTTCCGGGACTGAGATCGTATGTCGAGCTTTTCGTATGTCGAGCTTTTCGTATGTCGAGCTTTTCGTAACTCGAGCGAACGTTTCCCATTGAAATGAATTAAAAACTAATTAATTCATTCCAACCCTCTGAAAAAACACCAAAAACAGGATATTGGATTGGAAAAAATGCTTTATTTCTTCTAATTCGCCATCTATTAACAAAGTAACACATAACTAGTGGTTTAATAGTAATAAAATGTGTTTAATAGAAGTAAAATTAGACGCATTACGCAGAGGGTAGAGACAGCGACATACACGTGGGGTTCGGGGGACTTTATCCACGGCAACAACGCACTCGTAAACAAATTTAAATTAACTTGGATTAATATATACAGACGCTCAAACATACCTTTAATGTAACTTTACACAAAACTGAATTCTAATTTCGTTTTAATTTTTTTTACCTCCGTTTTGGGTGGGTTAGCTTAGCTGTTTGCCACGCCTCCACACCCAAAAGTTCGCTATCGATGGGCTGTTTGCTGTTGTACAATTCCCTTCAAAATATTCCGGAAACGATGCACACAAATGTCCTCACAATAGGATAATGCACGACCATTTGCCAACGAGAAGTAGTCTTGAATGAGCGATCACGGGAGCTAACAGGCTAAGGAAGGAATAACAGGAAAAGCAACAGCTGAGCTTACCCACGTATTGATTGTGGGTAATGAAGTTTTATTCTGAGAAAGGGTGCCATTGGCTATCGGTGTCGTGTGCACGAGTATACTTCATTACCCAGAAAGCCCTCTTTTGCCCGCACATGCGCATTGTGTGTTTCCTGGTCGAAACTCGTCTGAATAAATCATTCAGTGCTCGTAGATATCTGTTATACATGAAAGAGATGCGGCAAAAAAAGATAAACAGCCTCTCATGTCATGGCCACCTGGCTTGGTCGCATCTCGAAATTGTGATCGTATCTAGGGCGAATTATTCAATCAAAATTTTCATCGTATCTCGAGCATCTCGTAGGTAGAGCTGATCGTAGGTAGAGGTACCACTGTACCTTGGGTTTTTTTGGTGGTCCTGGACAATTTATCTTTATTCCACAAAGTTTGGGTGCAATATCCTAAGCTATCCTAAGAACCCATTTCCAAATATCGACATGAAATCTGGGAAGGCTGGCACTGAGTAATCATGTTTACTGCTATTGACAGTGATAGAAGTCCAATCCATTTACTACTTAAAAAAACATTGAATAAAAATCCAATACACGACACAAACAAGATCATCTGAGGTCTGTTATTTATTGAAGAGACATTTTTTAACAATGTGTGCATTTTCTATGTGTGTCAGTCTGCCGATGTCTGAGTTTCCACATGAAAACACACTTGCTCCTAATTTGCCATGCAGTTTAAATTTTTCAGTCCATGGGCCATTTGGACTGCGCACTAGCCAAGAATGCACGGTGAATTTTCCCTTCAAAGTAACACATTTGTACTCCCTATTAAAACCATGAGTATGGAGGTGAAAATTGTGAACCAGGGGGCGGCTTATACGAGAGAATGTCAAATTCAACAATTTTAAGGCTATTTTAAGGGTGCGGCTTATACGCAGACGTGGCTAATATGCGAGAAAATACGGTACTTCAAGCTCTCCACCGTAAAAATTGTGAACCAGGGGGCGGCTTATACAAGAGAAATTTTCAAATTGAACGATTTTAAGGCTATTTTAAGGGTGCGGCTTATGAGACAAATTGTCAAATTCAACGATTTTAAGGCCATTTTAAGGGTGCGGCTTATACGAGACAAATTGTCAAATTCAACGATTTTAAGGCTATTTTAAGGGTGCGGCTTATATGCGAGAAAATACGGTACTTCAAGCTCTCCACCGTAACTATTTCCTCTTCTTTCTTTGCCACTCCTCTCATTGAATATTCAGTTTTCACCCGCACCCAGTTTCCACTGCAATGTCACCTCCGAACATCTTTGTCCACAGAGATTCCGAGCTAGCTAGATTTATACCAACTGCAAATATGAAGAGCCTTGATTTTGGATGATCGCTCACATTTATTTGGCAAGGTTTTATGGCAAATGCCACTCTGAATTCATCCAGGCTCGAGACAAGGTGACACATTCTGTATTACCGTGAAACATGAGCTTGGTGTTCGGGTCTGGTTTACCAAAATCCCCTATTTTTAGTTATTAAATGCACCCCGGGTCAATATTTTTATCCGCGTTCCCTCCTCGGTGAATAGCGGGCGAACAATTCAAACCTTTATAATGCAAAAACGCAATTTAGCTAAATGCTAGGCTACGTAGATATCGTCAAAGGTCAAAATAAAACAATGTTTGCCTAATTATGATGAAAAAATGAGCAATCCAATCAGAGTGGAGCTTATTGAAATGTACGAGTAGTTGAAAAACTAATTATTTTAGGTCATATTTGCTCCTGCTATAATTTGGTTTTCACTGCACTTTTTTGAAATATGGAAATATGTGACATATACATGATATATATTATGAAATATTTCAATGACAGATTTGTCGCTTTCAATTTGAGGCAGTTGAAACTTGAATTATTCTAATATGGATTGAAAGGTCCTAAAAAAATGGTGACTATGTCAAAAGCCTGAAAATAAATGCACTTGTTTTTTAAAGCTTCTCATAGTTATTTCATCTAAAATAAATCATTTTTCAGCAGTTCGGGTTGTAATGTCACAACAATGTCGAGTTTTGTTTGTGCTGCACCAGTTGAACAAATACCAAAACGATATTAGCAACACCAAATAGAAAGCCTATAAAATAACATGTGATTACAGTGCAGAAATCTGCAGCTCATTTTCGTTACACTTTTTGTGGGCGGGGCCAAGAGAAAGCAATGAAGCTTGACTTTTGTTTTTATTTGTAATTTTTTTTTATAAATTGGAAAAATATTCTCTTCCGTTCCAAGTCACTTCCTGTAGTATTTCATAGAATCTGTCATTCAGAAAGCATAAAAATAAATATATTTTTCTGTGTTTGCAAACAAAAATAAATAATTTTTTAAGTCATAAAAGACTTATCACAATCAGTGCATTACCATCTCAAACATTTCATTCATTCATTAATTTTCAATACAGCTTATCCTCACAAGGGTCACGGAGGGTGCTGGAGCCTATCTCAGCTAACTATAGGTACCAGAAACCCTGAATCAGCAGCCAGCCAATCGCAGGGCAGAGACAGAGTACAACCAATCACAACCATCGGCAATTTAGTGTCCAACCAACCTACCTTGCATGTTTTGGGGCTGTGGGAGGAAACTACAAAACCCACAGAAAACCCACTAAAACTCCACACAATGAATCCCTACCTGCGATCGAACTCTCCACCCCAGAACCGCGAGGCCGACACACCAACCACTTATGCACCGTGCTGCCCCATTTCCAAGCTAGTTAACTATATGTTAGCCATTTTGAAAATCTAAATGTGTGCATTAATGTAGTTTTTAGATAAAATCGAAAGATTATCCGATCATTAAAAAAAAGTAGTGAGGGAATTAAAGAGGGAAAATTGCGGATTGACAAACAAACAAACAAAATCTTACCCAGAACATAAATGTCGCAGCACAATGACGATTAAAAAAACGACGATATGCCGCACGTGAGTTGATGCCAATTACGGCAGCTGCAGCATCCTGGCCTAATGAACTTTTTAATCTTTTCACAAGCATAAGTAAAGCTAGCCAACCAACATCCTTTCCCCAAAACCAGCCCGAAACAACTCCTTTCAAAGTAAAATGACAAAAAAATAAGAAGTACTTCTATATACTCACACATAAGCGTGGTAGATGAACGCCCATCCCCGCGGTCTTTCCAGCGCATTGTAGAGAAAATTCTGCAGTTTCCGATAACTGGCCTTCTTTTTGGAAGCTCTGGCTCTGCCCCCGGCGGAGATGCTGCTGCCTCTGGGCCGGCACAAGATGCCACCGGCCCGCTTGGGGCTGTTCTCCGCACCGGCGATGAGCAGCGCCCCGTCCCGACTGGACTCCGGAGCTCCGGGCTCCAGACCCACGAAGCCGACTTTGTGCTTCCTCTCGCCGGCCGGAGTCGGGTAGACGCCGCCGTTGAGGGATTTCTGCACCATTCCTAAGGCCGGGGCGACGCTGGCGAGGAGGGTTCCGTGTCGTCGGAATGCATCGCCCGGGCTCGAGTGAAGGGGATGTGGGTGGGAAGTGGCGAGTGAGGGGGGGTGGGAGGGAGCGAGGGAGTGTGTGCGTTGCGGCCAATGCGGTGGATGTGGAGGAGCCAACCGGAGGGTCCACGCCGAGGTGCAGCTTGACTTTCAC
The DNA here is from genome assembly GCF_051989625.1 of Stigmatopora argus. Lineage (NCBI taxonomy): Eukaryota > Metazoa > Chordata > Actinopteri > Syngnathiformes > Syngnathidae > Stigmatopora > Stigmatopora argus. The sequence goes on from NC_135387.1 coordinate 28,173,965, forward strand.
CTCATCCTTTCTCACTTCCGGGTGGCCCGGCACTTGGAAAAAATGGCTGGCCAAGAGTGTTGTGGTTTTTTTTTTGCTAGCTCATCAATTAGCTTCTGCTTAAGTGATCAATGTTACCTTTTAGGGGAATGAATGTGTCTCCTGGTTGGAGAGGAATTTGAAAGAACGCTTAACGGGGCGAAACTAAGGTCGAGTTCCGGTGCCAAAGTAAAAAGGGTGAAGGGATTGAAACACTTTTAATTATTATTTACAATTATTATTATTATTATTATTATTATTATTATTATTATTATTATTATTACCATTATTATTATTATTATTATTTTAAAAACCGTTCAATTGTGATTTTCTTTTCTGTATTGTATTGTACTATATGGGGTTTTCGATGAAGAATAAAAACGTGTACAACAAATTCATGAAGTAGCATCTAATGGACCAAAAACTGTGTGAAAATAAAATTAAAAATGCAAAAAAAAAACGGGTGATAAAACTATAATTCTGAAAAAAATGAAAAGTTCAAGAAATAAACATAAAAAAACCTAATGTATTCAAAAAAAAGGAAGTCTATTGCTGTCAATGGGTGTTTTCATATCAATTTCCTGTTTTTGCTAACTACCACAACACATACTCTATGTCCTGACCGGGCAGTGAATGAGTTATGATAATTTTTTTTTTTTTATAAATGCCCAATGTAGTAATCTTTGTCCTTGAAATGGCTTTTGTTATTTTGGGGCAAAATTGATCATTCAATTGACTCATTTTTTATATATACAAAGCAATTTAGTACAATATTACCAGGTAATAATAAGACAAAAACAGGAATAAGATTAAATCCCATTGTTCTGAATTTTCTGGGTCATTATTATTCTAGCAAATTAGGATGTTAAGTGATAAGATTTATGTAAAGAAAAAAGTAAAATACAAGAATAATAATATTATAGCAACATTTTTTCAACGATAGTTTCATAAATTGACAACAGCAATATCGCAATAATCTATGTTTCTGAAAAATAAAACATACATCAAAACAATTGCGGACGCTGCTTTGTCCCGAAATAAAAGTGCATTCCCTCTCACATATTTAATATAAACGTAAAAAATTGCATATAAAATGTTCCAATCGATGCCATCAAACAAGCACATTCATACTTTTCGTTTTATTTACTAACGTGTTAAGATTGCATTTACAGTGATCCATTTTAAAAACAACGATCCTTTGTACAGTTATTTTCAAGCAAAATAAAATTGCAAATATCATATATACACAGTAAGAAACATTAGAATAATGTAAATACAAAGTCTCAATGACATGATTCATTTTTCAACATGCTGCAGTCATTAAGAAATTGAAACCGAGAACGACGGATGCTGCAATGAATGGCCAGAATTTGGTTTGATTTCAATTGAATAAATAATCTGAGTTGAATAATCCAAAAATCAAATGAATGCAGCATGTCGAGATTATTGAAATGCAATTTTAAACCTTGACGTTATGATAGCCATTAAAACACTGATCGGTGATGTTACACTTGTCATAGACGGTGTCTATTAAAAGCAACATTAGATTATGGACATAGCAATTTTAAAAAAATGCTAACATTTGCGCATATTATTACAGCTTGTTTGCAAAGAAATGTGAGGATCCCTTTGTTTGCGCCTAAAAAAAAACTTTACAGTACTTCCGCGTTAACACTGTCACATGCCCTTTTTCGAGTCTATTTTATTACCTACAGTCTTATGACCATCTAAAAAAAAACGGTATCAGAAGGTAATCCTTCAGGTAGTACAATTCAATGAATATATTAATAATTTACCAATGGTTAAATACCCCTAACTGCTAATTTATCGTATTTCTGGATTCTGGTCAATTTCCCTATATTATAATCCCTGAATATGAATGTAAGACCACCTGTCAGAAATCCCCCATAAATAGGTCACAAGAAGCAAGCAGTGATGGCAGATGATTGGTCCTTAAAATACTGTTCAATATGCCAGCTGGAATGCTAGTAGATTCTTTCAAACCGGCTATTATATATATACACGAAAGGGATTTCAAAAACAACAACGCTCCTTTCGGACACAATAAATAACGATCCTTCATATAGTGCCGCGATACAGTACTCACACTTAACCTACAGTAATTGCACGGAAACCACCTGCACTGGGTTCGATGCCTACTTTGCACCCCTCCGCCTTGAACGTATGCTTCTACCAAACCAGCAATCGAACGTGAATACTCTTCGGCCAGGTTCCGGACATTGAGCCCTGTGGAACACCAATTTAAATAGGGGTCCGAACATGAACACCAATTGAATTAGGGGTCCGAACATGAACACCAATTGAATTAGGGGTCCGAACATTGAGCCCTGTGGAACACCAATTGAATTAGGGGTCCAAACATTGAGCCCCGTGGAACACCAATTGAATTAGGGGTCCGAACATTGAGCCCTGTGGAACACCAATTGAATTAGGGGTCTGAACATTGAGCCCTGTGGGACACCAATTGAATTAGGTGTCCGAACATGAACACCAATTGAATTAGGGGTGCGAACATTGAGCCCTGTGGAACCCCTATATAAATAGGGGTCTGAACATTGAGCCCTGTGGAACACCAATTTAAATAGGGGTCCAACCATTGAGCCCTGTGGAACACCAATTTAATTAGGGGTCCGAACATTGAGCCCTGTGGAACACCAATTTAATTAGGGGTCCGAACATTGAGCCCTGTGGGACACCAATTGAATTAGGTGTCCGAACATGAACACCAATTGAATTAGGGGTCCGAACATTGAGCCCTGTGGAACACCAATTTAATTAGGGGTCCGAACATGAACACCAATTGAATTAGGGTTCCGAACATTGAGCCATGTGGAACACCAGTTGAATTAGGGGTCCGAACATTGAGCCCTGTGGAACACAAATTTAATTGGGGGTCTGAACATTGAGCCCTGTGGAACACCAATTGAATTAGGTGTCCGAACATGAACACCAATTGAATTAGGGGTCCGAACATGAACACCAATTGAATTAGGGGTCCGAACATTGAGCCCTGTGGAACACCAATTTAATTAGGGGTCCGAACATGAACACCAATTGAATTAGGGGTCCGAACATTGAGCCATGTGGAACACCAGTTGAATTAGGGGTCCGAACATTGAGCCCTGTGGAACACAAATTTAATTGGGGGTCCGAACATTGAGCCCTGTGGAACACCAATTGAATTAGGGGTCCGAACATTGAGCCCTGTGGAACACCAATTTAAATTGGGGTCCAAACATTGAGCCCTGTGGAACACCAATTGAATTAGGGGTCTGAACATTGAGCCCTGTGGAACACCAATTGAATTAGGGGTCCGAAGATTGAGCCTTGTGGAACACCAATTGAATTAGGGGTCCGAACATTGAGCCCTGTGGAACACCAAATGAATTAGAACGTGGGCAGCCTCCTGGATATGCAGTCTGAGACAAAACAAAAAATGGACAAGCTACGATAGCCGCAGCTAGTTGGGTTAACCCAGTTACGGCGAGGTCAACTCAAGCAGATTTGGGCTCGCTAGCCAATAGAAATCTCCAGGATAAGGCTCGGGAATGCATTGGGCTTCAAAGGTGAGTCTTCAATCAAGTTTAGATTCATATTTGAATCCCATGAGAACGTGGGGAAAAAAATCTTTCCACGAGTTTTGTCCTCCTGGCAGAAAAACGGCGATGCGTGTTTTGGTTGCATTTTCAGCATCGTCCACATTTGCGGCTACTTTCTGAGTTCTTACGCGTTATTAGAGTTCTCCGTCCGAGGGCGGCAAACATAGCTTGAAGAGTCTGTAGAAAGGACAAAAAGCATGAAGGAACTCGGCTTGAACAAAATCGTCCATTGAGGAATAGTTTTACGCATTACCTTGGAGCTGAAGGTGGCATCCGGTCCATCACTTTGAGATTTTTAGCAGAGAGCTCCACTCTGGCCCCCTGGTGGCAGGCAGAGAAAGATCAGATTTCACAATCGTAATAAAGTGCAGTATATATTATCTATCTGCTCGTTTATTTGTTGTTGTAATTTATGCACTTCCCTACTCATTAATGTTGTTGAATGCTGATTTATTTATTACTTATTGATTAATTATTTATTATTATATTTGGCTATTTAGATATTTCTAATTTATTGATTATTTATTAATTATTGTTATGATTTATTGATGTGTATTCAATATTCGATGTGTATTAATTATTGTTATGATTTATTGATTGTGTATTCTTTATTGCTATGATTTATTGATTGTGTATTAATTATTGTTATGATTTATTGATCATGCATTAATTGTTGTTATGATTTATTGATATGTATTCACTATTTGATGTGTATTAATTATTGTTATGATTTAATGATGTGTATTCAATATTTGATGTGTTACTTGTTGTTATGATTTATTGATTGTGTTAATTATTGTTATGATTTATTGATTATGTATTAATTATTGTTATGATTTATTGATTATGTATTAATTATAGTTATGATTTATTGATCATGTATTAATTATTGTTGATTTATTGATTATGTATTTGTTTGGTGTTATTTGTGCACTTCCCTACTGACTATTTATGTTTTTGACTACTTATTATGTTGACTACTGATTAATTAATAAATAATTCATTGATTGATTTATTATTATTATTTATGAATTATTTATCTATTCATTTGTTTGTTGTTCTTATTTGTGCCCTTACCTAAATATGTATGTTGTTGACTACTTATGTATTTCTAACTTATTGATTATTTATTAATTAATTATTGTTATGATTTATTGATTATTTATGTACGCCGTTGTTATTTGTGCACTTCCCAACTGATTTGTTATTGACTACTGATTTATTAATTTCATTGTCACAGTAGCAAGAGGGCGAGAATGCAGACATTTCAGATATAAATAGATAGGTAATAAATAAGTTAATAAATAAATACGTAAATAAATATATAAATAAATAAGCGTGTTGCTGAAATATATATACATATACACATACATATATATATATATACACATATACATATATAAATATACATAAATATACGTACATACATATATATATATAAATATACATAAATATACATACATACATATATATAAATATACATAAATATACATACATATATAAATATACATATATATATATATATATATATATATATATATATATATATATATATATATATATATATACACACACATATACATATACACATATATATAAATTAATATCAATAATATCAATTCATACCTGCTTGCGCATGATGTCCATAGTCTGCATGATGCATCGGGGCATGAGTCCGTGGTTCCTGGCGAGGATCATGGCCTGTTCCAGTGTTACGCTTAAGGTACTTCTGCAAAGATGTCAGAGTTGACAAGTGAAGCGCGATCGTTCCCTCCAATGGTGCCAAAGCTGGCAAAGGCTGACCTCTGCATGCCCGTGGCACACATGGTGATGTGGCAGGCTCCCAGGCGGTTGCACAACTCGGACGACACGCACAGCACGCTGACGCCCGAAGGGTGGCCGTGGGCGCCGGGCCGCACGTTCACGTAAGACTGCATCAGTCGGCAAAGGTCTTCCAAGGTGTTGAGCGGTCTAAGTAGCTGAAAGTAGGAGGTACGGTCAACTTCTTTTCAAATATAGGCAAGTCACTATTTCATTTACAAAAAGTGATCACTTTTTTGGGGTGAGCTTTATTTGTTAAATAGTCCCTCAGTTGATAAGAACTGGAAAATTCTTTCTTACCTGATGAAAGCATTGAATAACATACACCATTCTTGACGTTTACCCTAATTTCCGGAGTTTAAGTCGCACTTTTTTCAGAATTTGTGTTTTTGTTTCTCTCTAACCATCCACAGATATTGTTTTTTTCCCTTTTAGGTTATCTGAAAAAGTAGTGTTGACAGATGCCTACTTACCCTGTTCTTCTCCAATTTACTATTGTTGCTTTAACTTTTTTAAAATCTTGGTTTATATAAATATAAATATATATATATATATATATATATATATATATATATATATATATATATATATATATACATATATATATATATACATATATATATATATATATATATATATATATATATATATATATACATATATATATATATATATAAATATATATATAGGGAAAAAATTGCATTAGAGTGTACGTACAATTTTTTTGCCGGCCATTTTTTTAAATATATTATATATATATGATATATTTATGCACTTCCCTACTGTAAAATATATTTTTTTAAATATATTATATATATATGATATATATAATATATATAAAAAAAGGCATCCCCAAAAAATTCTACTTACACTCTAAAGCAATTTTTAAAATCTATTATATAATAATATATTTAAAAAAAATGGCCTCCAAAAAAAAGAAATTCTACTTACACTCTAATACATTTTTCTAAAATATATATTATATATAATATACATAATATATTAAAAAATGGCCTCCCAAAACAAATTCTACTTACACTAACGCAATTTTTTAAATATATTATATATATATAATATACATAATATATTTAAAAAAATGGCCTCCCCAAAAATTTCTACTTACACTCTAATGCATTTTTTTTAAATATATTACATTTATAATATAAATAATATATTTTTTTTAAAATGGCCTCCCCCCAAAAAAATCTAGTTACACTCTAATGCATTTTTTAAAATATATTACATATATAATATATTTTTAAAAAATGGCCTCCAAAATTTTTTTTACTTACACTCTAATGCATTTTTTCCCTCTTTATGGTGTATTCTTTTACTGGTGCGACTTATAGTCCGATAAATACGGTACTTGTTTCAATTAAAAAAACAAGTTGCCGAGACTCAATTACAACCAAATAAAGTATTAACATACACACTTTTTTTAACATTTACCCACAAGTTGCAGCACATGAACAAAAGTACTCAGACACCCCCCCTAATTAATCAACTAATCAACTATTGGTTCACACTTAAATTCTATCGGACTCTAAATCCAGATGCTACAAGCTAGTTTTGGAGTATTTTAATACAATAATTGAAGAAGATCCTACATTTTAATGTCAGTGCCAGGGTCTAAAAATCTAATCACAGCTGATCTATTGATGGTGCTAATGAACGACGGACGCTAAAGTGTTGATGTTAGTTGGAGTTAATGCAGGGTTTCTCAACACTACGCTAATGGGATTCCAGTAAAGAGAAACAAGTCAGCATTCCATCTTACTTTTGCAATGCTCGGTCGAAGATCTCTAACTTCAAGGCCCAGTATCTGTGCTTGCATTTATATATTCAGTCATAACATTGCATACAACTGGGCTTAGATGGCACCAATAAGCACACAACTTTATATTGGAAAAGAGCGAAATGTATAAGAACCATCGTGAATGGTGACAACTGAAAGTTTACCTGATCGATCTTCATGGCGGTAGTGTTTGAGTCTGTGGGGAGATTGGACTTCTCCAAATAGAAGGCTCTGTTACAACAAAACAAATATTATTGTATCTAATTTGTAAAAAAAAAAAAATCCAACACATCAACAAGGGCTGGCTCTAGAGGTGAATGTGTAGTTCCCTTCAAAAAGAGTGCTAAATTAGCCAAAGCACCATCACATACTTGCAATTAGCAATAGCAATTAGCATGCGTGAACGCCCGTCTTTGAACCTCTTGGCCAATCATCTTGCGATCACAACACTGTTTAAAATGGTGCTACTTGTGTGTGTGTGTGTGCGTAGCGTATTTTCTCGCATATAAGCCGCATCCGCGTATAAGCCGCACCCTTAAAATTGTTGAATTTTACAATTTCTCTCGTATAAGACGCCCCCTGATTCGCTGCCCTGAGCGAGCAATCACAGGCACAAGTGAGTTTTTCACGTTTTATGCAAGATACGTTTTTTTCTTGAATTTCATTCATAGACGTCAAAATATTTTTTAAAAAGGGTTTTATCTATCTATCTTTTCTCTATTTTGAAATAAATGAACGTATAGGCCGCATTGTCTTGCATTATGGCGTTTTGTCTTTGTCACCTTGCAGTTTCGTGCGTGTCAAGTCTAATTTGTGCGCATATAAGCCGTACCCTCGATTCAGTCATCATTTTTGGAGCGACAAATACGACGTATATGCGAGAAAATACGGAATGTGTCATTGTTTACCTTCAAGTTGCACAAGGGACTAAAGAGGGAAATTAGCCCTTGGCTACAATCTTACATATGTATGTTCATTAACATGAAAATGAATATGTTCATTAATATGTCCTGTCCCTTATTAAATAAATCTTAAAACATTATATTATATTAAAACTTAATATCATATTTGTTAAATAGTCCCAAATTAAATACTAGATTAACAAGTCTGCCAAACGTGTTTTGTTTGGATGTCGAAAACTGGGAATTCAAAGCAATGAGAATACTTCTTTCTACCTATAGAGGGAGCCAAGAAGCAATAAAACAAATGTCTATGTTAGGGATGGCGAACAAGTTAGACACAAAGAGCCAACATTTGAAACTGTGAGAGTCCAAGAAGCAGGATAAAAAAATCCAATTTGCCAAATTAATTTTAAATATAATTTGTCATGGAACCTGATGAATTTGAGTGTGTTTTAAGAGACTAAAAATAAGAGAAACAACAAACGAGGCAAAGAGCCACAGTATATATGAAATGCGATAAGAAGCAAAGAGCCATATTTATTTTGGCCGGGAGCCGAATGCAGCTCGAGAGCCAGGCTATTTGAATTAAATGTAGTATATACTAAGCCTAAGTACCTGAGTTTGCGGTAGTAGACCTTGACCTTCTCCAAGGAGACGGCGTTGGTGCGCTGCTGGAACTCTTCCATGGGGATGTACTCTTGTTGTGACAAGCCTTCTGGACGCTCCAGTGCTGCAGATCCAAATGACATATTTAAATCGCATTATACTTGTATAATGACAATAAAAACATTCAATTCAATTCAATATGCAAAATATATCATTTTATCTGTGCAGCCTGTATGTAGCATGTGACTGACGACAAGCCGATCTCGGGTTCCCAATCCAAAAATAAATAAACAAAAGGAAATTTGGTTATACCGATAGAAAGAAAAAGTGTATATTTTTTAAGAATATGTTTTTTTTTTTTAAATTGCCAGCATACCTCTGGTAAAAAGAACGCTGTGGAGTTTGAGGTTTCCTCCGTTTTGTAGTCGACTGGGCAGCTCACTGAAGTGCCAGCTGTCCAGGTAGAGCGTCACTTTCAAGGCCTGTCGGCTGCCCTCCACCTGGTAACACACGGGCGAGTCTGCAACACACATACATATGAAGAGAGATAGGATAAAGATATCTGAAGCTGTGTAACATGGTCATTTCTATGGAATTTAAGTAGAAAATGACAACAACCTTTCTATTCTTCTATGACAGGGGTGTCAAACCCAGTTTGGTTGGCAGGCCACATTCATGGTGGCCAGATCTCATGTGGGCCGGACCATTTTAGATATAATATTTAGATTTTTTTTATTATAAATGGATTAAAAGCCGTGAATATTCAGGTTTTTTATAGATCTAAACAATATATATATTTTAGCTTTTTTAAAAATATATTTTTAGATTTTACAAAATGATTTTTGAACTGAAAACACAGAAAAAATGGATTAAAAAATGACAATTATTGATTTAAAAGGGGGAAAATCCGGAAATTTAATATACATCTATACTCTTCATTTTAATTTGATCCTAAAACAGAAAGTCGGCACTCATGATTTACTTTCCCGGGCCACACAAAATGATGCGGCGGGCCAGATTTGGCCCCCGGGCCACCACTTTGACACGTGTTCTATGATATGATTTTTTTTTTGAATATCCTCTCTATAAATGGTTTTGGACTTGCACTGCTTTATTAAATTTAAAAAAAAGTCTTCTAATTTTATTATCGTGTACATAGATAACATATCTTTTGGGTTCTGGGAGAACGGTAATGGGATTTTTGCAACTGCGACCACTCAGATAAATGAAATGATAACATTTATCAAGGCATTTCGAAGGTCAGCATGTTTTCTTGGGAAGGCTTCACGCTGAAAACCATTGAAGTGATAGATTACTTCATAATGCTAACTACTGTAAGCACTAGCCTCGCGCTGTCTGAGCAGCAATTTGACATTTGCACCAGTCCACGGTACTCCAGGGACAATAAACAGCAACTTTTCTATATATACCCTATTGGGCCGAATATAAGACGACCCCATCTTGTTCCAATTTCGTCATACGCAGCTGGGTATGATGACAATTAGGCTTTTGTCGACTCAATGATGATGACAAAGCCTATGTCCGATTATTATTATTATCATTATTCATAGGCTCAAGTTTGAAAAAAGATGGCTTTTGGTTTTTGAAATGAAAATTGACCAACCTACTGTGATGAAACAAACAAATTGCAATAACTGCATCAACTCGAGTTCTGAACCAAGGAAGACCTAATATAGACTAATTTTTTTTATCTTGTACTTGCAATAAAACTCCATAGGCTTTTATCCACTTTAGTCACTTTTTGTACCCGACCCCTTATTTATGTGACCATTTATTCATGTTAACTACTTATCTAATTTGACTACTTATTTAAGTGGAAAACTTATTTAAGTGGACAACTTATTTAAGTGGACAACTTATTTAAGTGGACTATTTATTTAAGTGGACTATTTATTTAAGTGGACTATTTATTTAAGTGGACTACTTATCTAATTTGACTACTTATCTAATTTGACTACTTATCTAATTTGACTACTTATTTAAGTGGACAACTTATTTAAGTGGACTATTTGTTTAAGTGGACTACTTATCTGATTTGACTACTTTTCTAAGTTGACTACTTATTTAAGTGGACTACTTATTTATTTATTACTTAATTATTGATAATTTGTGTGCACGTCAGGGAGAAGCTTTAAATCTAATTATACTTGAATAATGAATAACTAAAGGAATTCAATTCAATTAATCATCAAAGTGTTCAACATTCGCTATAATCTGTCTCCATCTAGTGATGTAAATGGGTACAATATCGAGACCCTGATTTTACGACCGACACTTTTTCAGTATTATTTCAATACAAAAAAACATCGTCTTATATTCGGATCAATACGGTATATAAAAAAAAAATCAAGTTTCTATTTTGAACTAAAATTAAATTCGACAAATGGCCGCTTTCTCATCCCAACAGAGTAAACAGCCATGTCACAGTGACCATACGCATCCATAACGGAACTCTATTTCAAATCAGTTGAAGCATCCAGCTGCTCATAAGCAGCCGACTATTTTGACGGACTGAATACGTCTTTGTAGCTTACTTGCAACGAGACATTCATCCTCCAGTTGCCGGAAGAACACTGTGACTTTGTCCAAGTCTGACAGGGCCGCCTTGGTGTCTTCCAGCATGGTCCGCTCTTCTTTCTGCAAGGGATGGAAACGCAGCCAGTTGAGACGATGCACTAGCAGGACCTTTTCATACACTAAAATATTTAAACACACCTCTAAATCCCCTTCCAGACAGGAGACCCAATCTCAGACTATTTGTATAGTGTTACACATGTGAGGGAATTTCATAATTGTAGCCTGAGATCAAAATTTAGTTCCACAAGCTAAAATTTATTTGCGTAAATCTTCATCTAAAACTCCATAGCAACCTGAAGTTTAGTCACTTTTTTTAACCCCACTTCATTTTGATGGTAAATACATCTTTTTATGACTACCATATTATACCCGTGTATAACGCGCACCCATAATTTGTGACTAAAAAAATGGGATTTTTTTTCTTCAGTTTTTGGCAGCTCACGCCAAGGATTGCACCAGTACCGGTAACTGTCAAATGTCGAACACACGTCGCCATGACCAACCGCATGACGAAACACGGTACACGGTCGATTGGTCGCCGGTCTTTTGGTCGCCGGTCTTTTGGTCGCCGGTCTTTTGGTCGCCCGGAAGGTAAGTGATAATTACCATTTAAATCGTTGCTCAAATTCCCTAAATACAAACTGTGAATTACTAATTTAGTCATGCTTAATGCCCTAGTAATTATTAGGCTAAAGAAAAGCTCCAAATTTCCCGGACTTTTGTTTTTTGTTGGAGAACTTGTTAAGACCCTCCCTGACTGACGTAGCTTCTTAAAGGGACATGGCATGTACATACAAACTCTTATACACTCACTCGTCGGCTCAGTGAAACTGCTCATGGCCATTGTTGGCTTTTATCGATTGTTTTGTCGCCGGTCTTTTGGTCGTCGGTCTTTTGGTCGCCGGTCTTTTGGTCGCCGGTCTTTTGGTCGCCGGTCTTTTGGTCGCCGGTCCCTTGGTCGCCGGTCTCTTGGTCGCCCGTTGTCGCGGTCGGGGCGACCAATCGACCGCACACGACAAAACACGAGGCGGCTGGCGACGGTGATCCTCACCACGTGCGGCGTCAGCGTGGACTGCAAGTGCAGCAGCACGCCGATGGCGGAAATTTGCTCCAGCCATTTGCGGCTGGTCTCTTTGCTGTCCTCCTGGTACTCGCCGGCGTTGTTGAAGCGGAACCTCAACGCGGCCAGCAGCTGCTCCGCCAACGTGCACACGGCGGCCGTGGCCGCCTGACAAAAGATGACGTCTCGTCGAAGTTGAAGCGACGTGTCTGGTAAAAAGAAAGATGGAAATCCAAGTTCAATGAGACAACCTGGCACTGGCTCGAGGGATGAAATAAAGTTCCATTCCAATCCAAACCAAACCATACCTGTCAACCTGGGCCAATTGCTCCCCTTATTAATGATTGCAATTCCCCTATTAAGTGATTAAAAAAACGTACAAATGCAACGCGGCACATATTTACTCACATAGGGCGCACTTAAAAGTCTAAAATTTTCTCCAAAGTGCACGGGGTGCCCATTCAGTTGGTGCACTAAATTCAAGACTCTGTAGATGTCGCTGTATGACGCTGACAGCTTGACTGTCTAGGTACATTGCTTGCTGATGCGCTATATTCATATAATGAAAAGGGTGAAATGGGAATGCGTTTCTGCATATCATGCTTCAAGCGTTTTCATCTGCTACCAGTGACCGAGATGATCCGGATTAGAGCCGAAATGGGTAAAACGAGATCGGTTTTACAAAAAACGTACTTAAAAAAAATCCCGTACAAAAGTTGTTATACGGCATACAGAATTTGAAATGATCAAAAAACGTATAAAATATGGGCAAGACATATAAGATGACAGGTATGTTTAACAGAAGGAAATGTTGCACTACCTGTGCATTTCAGCAGAGCCAGAAGAAGCTGGTTCTTTCCATCTGAAAAAGTAGACAGAAAAAAATGAGTACTAATGGAGAGACAATACAACAATGTGAATGGAAACATCTGTTGGATAGAGCAATATTGCGCTCTGAGGCAAAACATTACCTGTTGCATTCCGGTAATCGGACCGTCGCGTTTTTTTCCCCCCGTTAGTCAGTGGGAATGGCGGAGCGATCGCTAATACGAGAGGAGTATATACTACTTCTCGTTGGCAAGTGGCCGTGCGTTATCCTATTGCGAGGACATTTGTGTGTATCATTTTGGGAAGATTTTGAAGGGAAGACAAAAGCAAATGTAAATTTAAAACAAAATTACAATTAAGTTTAGTGTAAGGTTAGATTAAGCTTATTTTTAAGTGTGTCTGCATCGTAGTCCAAGTTCATATAAAATGGTTTATGTTATGTTACGAGCGCGTTGCCGTGCAAAAAGTCTCCGCCCCTCTGTCCATCATCCCTCCCCTCCGCAAAATCCGTCTAATTTCAGTAATATTAAACACATTTTAGTACTATTAAACCACCAGTTATGTGTTATGTTGTTAATAGATGGCAAACTAGAACAAATAAAATTGTTTTTCCAATCCAATATCCTGTTTTGGGTGTTTTGTTCAAAGGGTTGGAACGAATTAATTTGTTTTGAGTTCATTTCTATGGGAAACGTTCATTTGAGTTCCGAGTATATCGACATACGAGCTCAGTCTCGGAACGCATTAAGCTCGTATCTCGAGGTACCACTGTAACAGCAGTTCTTTCCCACCTGTGTCTGCATCGTAATCCAAGACCATTTAAATTTGTTTATGTTATGTTACGAGCGCGTTGCCGTGCAAAAAAGGTATCGGCGTCTATTAGCACCTTCCACAAATCTCTGTAGGCTCTCCACCAGAGTTTTGATAGAATTGGGAAGGTTCCAAGGGTCTTCCTGGATGTTCTTGTGGATGACGTAACGACAGCGAACCGTCCAGTCTTCCGTCTGGCGAAATTCTGCGCACACAATACACTAGTAGAAGCATATGATGGTTTACTACACTAATATCCAAACACGCAGGAGCTAATAGGAACCTGGTTGGCTGTGGTCGGAGTTAAAGTGCTTGGTCTCCTCACAGGCCTTGGTCATGACACTTCCTTTGAGGAGGCAGTTGATGGAGTCAACCTGGGTGCAACATAAACAACTAAAAATAAACATGTACTCCCAAAGGAACTTTTCACAGAATGAACACAAAACTGAACAGCTTTTTTTGTGGTGTAAAATTTCCATCTCCGTCCCAAGCTAATGCAGCGATGACTATTTGTCAAGCAGAGTGTTCCTATAGTAGTACCCAATAGAAAACTATATATCTAAAAGTAGGATCGATATTTTGTTGCTCTTCCTGCATTTGAGTATTTATTAAGCGGATCTTCTGTAGGTGAAAGTACCCGTGACCGGACGTTTCGCCGGAAGACGTTTGGTCCCCGGACGTTTGGTCGACCGGACATTTGGTAGAACAGATGTCTGGTAGAACGGACGTTTGGTCACCGGGTTCGCTCGCTGTCAAATTATGACAGAGTTTACTGTTGATATTTTGATATTTAGATATTAAACTCACTCTCTCTCTCATGATTATAATTTTGAGAGCTGGTTTCAACAGTAACAACCCAGCGACCAAACGTCCGTTCTACCAAACGTCTGCTCTACCAAACGTCCGTTCTACAAAACGTCCGTTCGACCAAACGTCCGTTCTACAAAACGTCCGTTCGACCAAACGTCCGTTCTACAAAACGTCCGTTCGACCAAACGTCCGGTCGACCAAACGCCCAGGGACCAAACGTCCAGGGACCAAACGTCCGGGGACCAAACGTCCGGGGACCAGACGTCTTTCGACGAAACGTTCGAGTACCGAAAGTACCCTTAAACGTATATATGTCAACCTCAGCCAATTGCTCCCCTTATTAATGATTGTAATTCCTCTTATTAAGCAATAAATACAAAAATTGCAACTTGGCACATATTTACTCACATAGGCCGCACTTAAAAGTCTAAAATTTTCTCCTAAGTGGACGGGCTGCCAAATCAGTACGTACTAAATTCAAGATTCTGTAGATTTTGCTGTATGACACTGACAGCTTGACTGTTTAAGTACATTGCTTGCTGACGCGCTATATTTATATAGTGAAAAGGGTGAAATAGGAATGTGTTTCTGCATATCATGCTTAAAGCACGACAATATTAGCAGTCGACGATGACGTTTTGGTCTGCTACCAATGACCGAGACGATCCGGATTAGAGCCGAAATGGGTAAATCGAGATCGGTTTCACAAAAAAATTACTTTAAAAAATCCCATACAGAAGTTGCTATACGCCGCACAATTTGAATTGATCTAAAAACATAGTTGACAGGTATGCATGTACATGTAGCGTATTTATTCCGAAATGACCATACCTGGTTGAAAAGGTGCTCAAGACAACCATGCAGCTTGTCTTGTTTGTCCGACGGGATCCTCATATCACAGGGCAGCTCATCCCCTAGCACACACAACACACTGTTTTTGACTCGACATTTCATTCAACAGTGTGCAATATCAATATTATGTTTTGTCGGCCCCCATGAATATGGATTAGCAGTTAGTCAACTTTATTTCAGCAGTATCTTTTAAAAAGTCATTTATGTTGCTTGATTATTTCTTAGACTATAATTTTATCTAGGAGAGCCACAGTTCCATCTTTGGTGCCATGATCATATACTTTCAAATACACTATATATGAAAATAAATACAGTCGTACCTCTACTTACAAATTATTTGGTTCCAGAACTTTTTTTGTAGGTAGAAAATTTCGAGTCAAGTCAAAAGCTTTATTGTTGTTATACAACAGCTGCGTATAACGAAATTAGTGGTGCTACTCCACAAGGTGTGTTTCCCAATATAAACATAAATAAGTAATTTTAAAAAGTCTAAAGGTAAAAAAAATAAAAACTGAATATTCTGAAATATTGCACAATCTAATATACTTGTATGTAATGTACTTTATATGTAAATATTCGGTTCACAGTCCTCACAAAACTACCAACTACATAAACCCTTAAAATATATATTATATATTGGACTAAAAGTCACACCTGAGTATAAGTCGCACTAGCCAAAGAATACAATAAAAGAGAAAAACTACTGTATAAATCGTACTGGAGTATCAATTGCATTTTGGTTGCATTTTTTAATTTGTCAGAAACCAAGAACAAACACTATTATTAAGTAATGGAAAATAGGGAATAACAGACAAATTAGGCACCAGTTAATGTAACACTAATTATTATTATTTTTTTAAACTACACCATAGAAAACACAATATAAGCTGTTGGCGTTCATAGCTAAAAATAAAATACATACGTCGCACTGGAGTATAAGTCGCAGGCTAAGCCAAACTCCAAAAAAATGGAATTTATAGTCCATAAAATATTCCACAAAAGAAGGGCACACACATCTTGTTAGTGCATAAATGTTTGTGGAAGTGTTAGTAGTAAGACACAGTGACAATTTTTTTTCTTGTATTGGCTCTCAGAGTGGAACAGGAAGCCAAGAACCAGAAAAAAACAAGAATTAAAAGCATGTGAGTGCAGATGAAAGGACGGTGACTATGTGGCATTTTTTGGAGGAACACCAAACAACAAAGAAAGTGGAACACTACATTTTCGGTTTTTCGGTTTAGCTTTACCTGATCCCATCTCGTCACTCCCCAGGTAAGAGCTGTTACTCCTCACACTCGTGTACGACAGGACGGAATCTCGGTTACTGTTGCATTCACTGCCCAAAAAAAACCAAAGTTAAAACAGTGTCATTGTGCTATACAATTTTCAAAGCACTATCTTGTCATTATACTGCATTTTTATGATAGTAAATTCCTCCCGGGTGATTCGCACCACCTCAAAATAATGAAATCGTTCTCACTGAAGCAACAACGAGAGGCTTTCATTAAATCTAGAAGGATAGTATTTAAATATAGAATGTATAGGTAACATCTAATTAAGTAAATGTGCAGGAACCTGTCTTTTTTTTAAGCTGGATGTTTATAGGCACGTGTAGACATGATTCAATGATTTTTTTCTGCAGATTTATGGGACTGAAATTATACAGCTATTTTAATTGCGCGCACTTGATTGGCTCGGGGGCGCCGCAAATGAGTCACATAGTTTGGAATGATGGATGGGCTAATTGTGAGGGTATACTGGTGCAACGACGAGACAAGGTTGCCTTTGTCTTCCACTTGGATGGATGACACGGTAAGGGAGCTATGGCGAGTGTGTGTACGTTTGTGTGTATGTGTGTGTCTGCTTAGTGGGGGGTGCAGGATGGCAGCAATTAAGCGGATAGTGTTAAGATAGCAATCTGTTGTGGGTTTGGCTCGGGTTCACCTTTCACTTTTTACTCACTGGCACGCTCAAGCAAACAATGGAGCGCCGATTTTAATGAGTGCGTTGGCGTGAGCTGAAGCAAATTTATAGCATGTATTCTAGATAAAAGAATGTGTTTTACATATTCAACTTTGTCAGTGCCGATTGCGTCGAACCGTGCGTAAAAGTATTATTTGTACCATATTTTTCGCACTCTAAGGTGCATCTAAAAGACTTCAAATTTCTCAAGAGTTGGCAGTGCGCCTTAGAATTTGATGCGCCTTGTATATGGGTCGAAATTGGTTAATCGTTGTATGAAATTCCCTTTAGAACAGCTCCATCTAGATCAGGGGTGCCCAAGTCTGGTCCTCGAGAGCCCCTATCCAGTCTGTTTTCTGTCTGTTTTCCATGCGCCACCACCACTTCACTACTGAGGGACTGCGTGGTAACCTCAGTCTGCAGAAGGTCTCCACCTTGTGGACTTCCTGTGTGTGGCTCCAGTTTTTTTTACCTAGTTCTACAATGTCTTCTGTGTCTGTCTTGGTACTGCAACCAAGAAATTTCCCGAATACGGGATTAAATAAAGTTCGAACCTAACCTAACATAACCTAACCTAACCAACACACCTGAATCAAATAATCTGGATCGGTATCAAGCTTCTGGACAGTTTGCTTATGAGTTGATCATCTGATTCAGGTGTGGTAAAGGAGGCCACCCCTGATCTAGAAGATGTATAACACAATCTCCTACTACCAATACGACCACTGCCACCACCACCACTACTACTACTACTACTGTGTCTTATAAACCAGTAGGACAAAATTTAAGATGGGCCATTCTTTGAAGGTGTGCCCCAAAAAAATATTGCAGGTGGGCATTAACTCAATCAAATCAAATCAATCAATCAAACCTTTGGAGTGTGCAGGACACTGCTGAGGACTTTCTACGACACTGTGGTGGCCTCTGCAGTGTTTTATGCAGTGCTTTGTTGGGGATGCGGGAGCACGGAGAGGGACAGGAACAGGCTGAATAAGCTGGTCAGGAGGGCCAGCTCTGTTCTGGGCTGTCCTTTGGACTCTGTGGAGGAAGTGGGAGAGCGGAGGATGCTGACCAGGATGATGTCCATCATGGACAGCACCTCCCACCCCCTGCATGAGTCTGTGGAGTCCCTCCGAAGCTCCTTTAGCAATAGACTGCGGCACCCTCATTGCAGGAAGGAGCGCTTCCGCAGATCCTTCCTCCCATCAGCTGTCAGGCTCTTTAACAAAAAAATGGCTGTGTGTTAAGACCTACCGTATGCATGCATGTACATTTATGTGTATGTATGTATGTATATATGTCCTAAGCAACACGCTTATTTAATTATATATTTATTCATGTATTTATTTCTTGACCTACTTATTACCTATCTATTACCTATCTATTTATGTCTAAAATGCCTTTCCTATTCCTGCATCCTCACCCTCCTGCCACTGGAACAACGAAATTTCCCGAATACGGGATGAATAAAGTTATCCAATCCAATCCAATCCAAACGCCCTTATTGTCATCATACACAGCTGCGTATAACGAAATTGGTGGTGCTACTCCACAAGGTGCGTGTTTCCCAATATAAAACATAACTAAGTAATTTAAAAAGTCTACGGTAAAAAAAATAAAAACTGAATATTCTAAATAATAATAATAATAATAATCGGACATAGGCCATGTCGTCATGATCAACAACACAAAAAAGCCTACTTGTCATCACACTATTGCACAATCTAAAATATGTAAAGTACTTTATACGTAAATAGTAAATAGTGCGTTATACACGAAAGAGAGTTCGTAAATAATTGAATTTTCCTAGTAAAAACATAAATAAGTAATATAAAAATATAAAAAGTCATGTCCTGGCAAGGTAAATTCTAAAAAATTCCATAATCTAAAATATTCCACATTGATATTGCACACCCCGAAGTTATTGCAGAAGGGATTGTGTGTCCTGCTAACGCGAGTTCAGAGTCCTGATGGCTGTGGGAAAAAACTGTCCCTAAATCTATTTGTCCGTGCTTTCTGAGACCTGTAGAGTCTGCCAGAGGCTATTCAGATGTATGAAGTATAGATGCGCAAAGTATCATAATCCTTTCCTAATTGTATGACAGTAATACAGCAGAAAATTTTAAAACATACATGCCAGCCAACTAGTTGATGTCACTGCATCAAGGACATGCCTTAACTTTACTTACTCCTCTTCTCAAATGACTCTCAATCACATGTACAACATGTTGCAGAGCAGTTTGCAACGAATGCTACTCCATCATAATATCAGCACCCATTTACGCAGTTGCTTTTTATTATCTGCCATCTGTGATCATAAGCACATTTCATCTCTCAGCTATCAACAGTGCAAAAAAGACAGCTAATTAAAAACAATACTCCCATGTGCAACAGCCATTTTTTTTGTCTAGAATTTATTGTCAAGCTAGGGAGTAAACAAACAAAGGTTGGCCTAGATTGTACGTCCTAATGCGATGACGTAGTTCCACACACACGCACCGTGGCCGAGCCTTAATGAGAGGGCGGCCAAGGAGGCCGCACCCCACATGCCTGGCTCTATTATAGACCGCCCCACCGCACCGACAACCAATAACTACCTCTCTGTGGGTGGTGGAGGGCGGGGCCGAGCCGGGCATGACTCACACATACACACGCGTGTCTTGAGTGAGCTCGCGACAAGCAAATTACATAAGCAGATCAGACCGAAACATTTTGAAGTCATTTTTAGCCCGGCAAACTTAAATTAAAATGCCAACATCTGGAATCAATTGTCAGGCTCCAAAGGGGAGAAATGAGCTGCATTATGGGTTTGTGAAGTCAGTCAAGGACTTTAAACACTTGCCCATGTTTAATCCAGGTGTGAGACAAGGGTTTTTCTGTGTCTCAGCTTGACAATACAATTGTACCTCTACTTATGAATGTCTGTACTTATGAACGTCTCTACTTATGAACGTCTCTACTTATGAACGTCTCTAGTTATGAATGTCTCTAGTTATGAACGTCTCTAGTTATGAACGTCTCTAGTTATGAACGTCTCTAGTTATGAACGTCTCTACTTGCGAACGTCTCTACTTGCGAACGTCTCTACTTGCGAACGTCTCTACTTGCAAACGTCTCTACTTGCAAACGTCTCTACTTGCAAACGTCTCTACTTGCAAACGTCTCTACTTGCAAACGTCTCTACTTGCAAACGTCTCTACTTGCAAACGTCTCTACTTGCAAACGTCTCTACTTGCAAACGTCTCTACTTGCAAACGTCTCTACTTGCAAACGTCTCTACTTGCAAACGTCTCTACTTGCAAACGTCTCTACTTGCAAACGTCTCTACTTGCAAACGTCTCTACTTGCAAACGTCTCTACTTGCAAACGTCTCTACTTGCAAACGTCTCTACTTGCAAACGTCTCTACTTGCAAACGTCTCTACTTGCAAACGTCTCTACTTGCAAACGTCTCTACTTACGAAAAATTCAAATCACGAAATGCCTCTATATGCAAACATTTTGTCTCAGGATACAAAACAAATTCAAGTTAAGAAATGGCCAGCCAATTACAAACCAATGTTTGTACTTTGTGTTAGTTATTCATTTGAAAGGCTTAAAACATTTTTTCACACATTCATACTAATTTGATATACTTTGATCATTTTTAAAAGGGTTTAATTGGTAGTAGCGGCATGGTGGAGCGAGTGGTTAGCCCATCGGCCTTACAGTTCCGGGGTCCTGGGTTTAAGTCCAGGTCAGTCGACCTGTGTGGAGTTTGCATGTTCTCCCCGGGCCTGCATGGGTTTCCTCCGGGTACTCCGGTGTCCTCCCACATTCCAAAAACATGGACGTAGGCTGATTGGACACTAAATTGCTTCTAGCTACGAGTGATTGGTTATTTTTCTCATTGTAGACTGTAATTGGCTGGCCACCGGTTCAGGGTATCCCCCGCCTCTGGCCCGGAGTCAGCTGGGATTGGCTCCAGCACCCCCCGCGACTCTAATGAGGATAAAACGGTTCAGAAACTGAGATGAGACGAGATGATTGGTAGTAGCTCTTAAGGGCTTTTACATGTAAAATGACTCTACTTGAGAAAAATTACAGTAACAAACCACTGGAACCAATTAATTTTGTATGTAAACGTACCAGTGCAACGAATAGGAATGAGATTTACTGCAGGAAATTAGAAGCTACTGAAAACTCGAAAGAAGATTCAACCACCTGTAGGAGTCTCTGTAGCTCATCGTGTCATGACCCGAGTCTTCCTGGTCCTCCTCGTTGACCTTGAAGCAGACCCTTTTGATGCCACCTTGCTCCACCTTGTCCTGGTCGCAGCCATCTTCGCAGGGGCCTGAAGACGGGGGCTGGCTTGTCTCATAGATGGGAGCCTCCCTCCCACTTGTCTCAGTCTGTGTGGGCTCGGTGATGGATGACAAGAGACTAGAAAAGTGGAAGAAATACATGTCAAAACTGACAAACAGTCATTTTAAAATCAGAGAATAATCACGTAGGCTGTCTTTTGTCACAAAGATTTCCCTGGATGTTACGTCTTCCACCCCTTCCTTGGGATAAGCCCATCTATTCTTGTACTGGGCTGGCCCATAAATATTTTGGCGCTGAGGAATGCTCCCTTTTTAATATCCTCAGCCTTAAACAAGATGACGTGGGCGAACTTTTTCCACTGTTTTCTCTAAATAAAGACTAGACACACGCATACAAGTCACCGGCAATGTTTGGACAAGTCAAGACTTCCTGTTCAATAAAGGAGAAAAGGAAGAAAATCCATCTGTCCTACTTACACGTCAATCTGAGCCACATATTGCTTCATTTCTCGAACGGCAACGTCGAGGCGGCTGTACAAATAAAGGTAGGCGTCCTGCGTCTCGGTGTCCTCCTGCTTGAGCAGAAAGCTCAAGCCGCCTTCGCCGCGACCTCGACTGTCCATCAAACCTTGTCCCGCATTCATAGAATTCTCTCGGTCTTCTCCGTCCGGGTCTGAAGAGTTCCAAGAAGGTGCTCCCATGCTGGTCACACAATGCTGGGTGTGTGACATGGGGTTCAGTTGGGCTGGATGAGACAAGAGGACAGTAGATTAATTCAATGTACGGCAGGGGTAGGGAACCTACGGCTCGGGAGCCATACGTGGCTCTTTCCATGGGTGCATATGGCTCTCCACTAACCTGTGAGGTAAAATATGAAAATCACTAGTGAGAGAGCCGAGTCCTGAACGCACCAATAGGAGCGTCACGTCGACACTGTGGCGTTAAGACTAGCTCTAGCACCACTTTAATCATAATTTAGTTTTTCATTACACATCTCATTAATACTGATTGATTACCAACATCATAACAATGTTGTCAAAAGAAATCAGAGACTTTTTGTGATTAAAAAGTGGTGAAATGACAAAAAAAAAATTGCACTTTTTCATATATTTTTACTTTTAAATTCTGAGAATGGCTCTTTGGCAATAACATTAGAAAATAAGAATTGTTTATGGCTCTTTCTTTCAAAAAGGTTCCCGACCCCTGGTGTAGGGTATAGAAGGGGTGAGGAAAATGCAATTACAGTACAGTAACACCTTGACATACGAGTGCCCCGACATACGAGCAATTTGAGATACGAGTAAAATTTCGGGCAAATGTTTATCTTGAGATACGAGACAAATTTTGATGGGCTGCTCGTAAGAACATCATGGGCACTGTCTGTTAAGTTTGTGCCGCGTCGTCGTGGCGCGATCGGGAATGGATTAGGACCCAGGCGCGGGAAGCAGGAGGGGATTTGACGAGGTATTAGCTTCAAAACAACATCTTTAAGAACTCAAAAGGGGTTTACAAAACAACAAAGGCTTGGAAACAAAACGGGAGCATGCAGGAATATGCAGCAGTTGCAGGAACGATCCGACAATGAGCCATCCTTTGTGTGGTGCTTAAATACCCACACCAGGAGGCAATCAAGGATTGTCTGCAGCTGCTCTGACCTGACGGCAAGCCAGGAGTGACAAATGAGCCACTTCGGACACTGTCTTTCTGGTCACAACTCCCTCGTATAATCTCTCTGGGCGGAGCGAGTGTTTTTTTTCCTGTTAGTCAGTGCGAATGGCGGAGCGATTGCTAATACGAGAGGAGTAGATACCACTTCTCGTTGACAAGTGGTCGTGCGTTATCCTTTTGTGAGGACATTTGTGTGCATCATTTTGGGAAAATTTTGAAGGAAACACAAAAGCAAATAACCCTCGATAGGTTGCATCTGAAAGTCAGGGTGGAGGCGGGGCAAATAGAGCCAACCCGGGAGAAGAAAAGTATCAACATTTAAAACAAAATTAGAATTAAGTTTAGTGTAAGGTTAGAGTAAATTTATTTTGAGTGTGTCTGCATCGTAATGCAAGTTTATTTAAATTTGTTTACGTTATGTTACGAGCAAAAAGTCTCTCTCTCTCCCCTCCATGAAATCTAAGTCTAATTTTAATACTATTAAACACATTTTAGTACTGTTAAACCACTAGTTACTTGTTACTTTGTTAATAGATGCCGAATTAGAACAAATAAAAATGTTTTTCTAATCCAATATCCTGTTTTTGGTGTTTTTTTCAGATGGTTGGAACAAATTTGTTTTTAGTTCATTCCTATGGGAAACGTTCATTTGAGTTACGAGTAAATCAACATAGTATATATAAATATATATGTACTGCAGAACCGGTAAAATCACATCAAATAAATAATAAATGAATAAATAGTGGCTCTTTAAGATCATATGCAAAAAAAGCAGGTCAATTAAATGCACCACCGACTGCCAGACGCTTCAAGTAGTACATTACAGTAGTACATTAGCGTAGAATAGTGTCATCTAAGATTAGAAAACAGCCTAAAGTGCAACAAAGTGGCGTACATAAAAACGACTGGAACAGAACACATTTGTTCAATAGATCATTTAGAAATAGCAGCAAGTTCAAAGCATAAAATATGAATAAATCAATGAAGAAGACATAACAAGGGCAGAAACTCAAGCTATTACAAGCCAAGAAATACAAAAGGGTTTTGGAGGGGCTTTTAAAAATGGAGAGGGAGGCTACTTGTGGACTGATGTGGCTGAAAAACAGACTTGAGAGTCTGACATTGATATCCACAACAGATGTTTGAATGGATGAAGTAACACTTGAGTCTGCTTTCTATTTGAGGAAGAACTTGCTGGGATGATGCACTCCCGTCCACATGCAGAAATGTTTACTCAAGTTAAAAAGACCATACAATTGCAGTGACCCAGAGTGTGTATTATTAGTAACGCTGACATTAAGCGGTCCCGAGGACTTTTAAAATCTTACGTTATTTAGATAAATGACATGTCTGCTGAGTACAACTGCGAAACAAATGTCTGATGAAAAGCAAGAGTTGAGGAACAATGTAAATGGTGTCTTACGGCATCTGTATCGCATTTACATCTTTCATAAGAGTGAATGGAGATCTTTGACTGGTTAAAAGGAAATCGACTAGACCAGGGGTGTCAGACTCGGGTTGTTTCGCGGGCCGCGTTAACGTCAACTCGATTTCATGTGGGCCGGACCATTTTAGATATAATATTTAGATTTTTTTTTAACAAATGGATTAAAAGAACTGGATTAAAAGCCCTGAATATTCGTTTTTTTATAGATCTAAAACAATGTTTATTTTAGGTTTTTTTATATATATTTTTTAGATTTAACAAAATGATTTTTGAACTAAAAACACGAAAAAAAATGATTAAAAAATTACAATTATTGATTTAAAAGGGGGAAAATCAGGAAATTTAATATAAATTTATACTCTTCATTTTAATTTGATCCTAAAACAGAAAGTCAGCACTCATGATTTACTTTCCCGGGCCACACAAAATGATGCGGCGGGCCAGATTTGGCCCCCGGGCCGCCTCTTTGACACAGGTGGACTAGACGATAGAAAAAGATTTGGATTGGCTTAATTCCTCTTTCCAAGTAGCAATCGACATATGTCTGGCCTTTGACCTCTGCGGTAGTAGCGCCATCACCTTCCCTGGCAAGACCCTCATCGCTTACTCCTCATGTGAATAGCATGAAGTCGGCCAATGGCTAATGGGATCCAAGCCACGAACCACTATGGGAATTGCTACAGAGAACTAATGGCATTCCATTCCCGACACTGTGGGATTTAAATGGCCATAAAGGTCAATTAGCCAGAGTGATGGCGGAGCTGCTTTTAAGCCGGTTAATACTACTCGTACCATGAAGGTTTCATCTCAGTTTTCTAAAATCGGAAATATTCCCTCTAAACAAGACAACCCTAAAACCAATTGAAACTTTTTAGAAGCAAGCTCTCAAAGTATTGGACAGAAAACCAAAAACGCACCACCACTGTCAGATTTAAAAAAAACACAAACGGCTGAATTGGGACAATACTGTTAAATATGCAGATGCCACCTTAGTTTACAAAATCTTCCAACACAAAGCCCCTCCTCTGCAAGATTTCTTACAAAAAAAATCCGACACATCAACAAGGGCTGGCTCTAGATGTGACTGTGTAGTTCCCTTCAAAAAGAGTGCATTAAGCCAAAGCACCTTCTGTGTCCATGCCTCACATACCTGGAACTCAATACCAATTAGCATACGTGAACTCCCGTCTCTGAAGCTCTTGGCCAATCATCTTAAAGCCTGGCTGTCAGACGAACAAAATTGCCATCACGACACTGTCTAAAACTGTGCTACGTGTGTTTATGTGTTTCTAGTATGTGTCATTGTTTATCTTCAAACTACACAAGGGACTAAAGATGGAAATTAGCCCTTGGCTACAATCTTACATACTTACATATACTGTATTTTCTCGCATATAAGCCGTATTTGTAGCTACAAAAAATGATGACTGAATCGGGTACGGCTTATATGCGCACAAGACTTATAGCGTTGCTACACTCTTAACATTTACTATTTGTTGGTTATTTTCTATTTTGTAGTAAGAAAACAACCATTACTGGATGAATTACTAACTTCCTTATTATATTGACCCTAATAATGTGCTTTTGATTCAAACAATATTTCAGAAATACCACGTGCGATTATTATTTTTCTTCAGATTTCACCTTCAAAGTAACACATTTGAACTACCTATTAAAACCATGAATATAGAGGTCAAAATTGTGAATCAGGGGGGGCTTATATGCGAGAAATTGTAAAATTCAATGATTTTAAGGCAATTTTAAGGGTGCGGTTAAATCGCGGGGCGGCTTTTAGTCAAGAAAATACGGTATATGTTCATTAACACGGATATGTTCATTAATATATCCTGTCACTTATTAAATAAATGAAATTCCAACTCAAATGTGTTTGCGGTTTTCAGGGCTCTGATCAAGCAAAACATAGCATCCCATTCAGAGACATTTTTTTTTCATTTTCTTGAATTAACTATTAGACACAAGGAGACTACCTTGATCCGGGTCGATACCAAACAGCGAGTTCTTCCTTCCAAAGCGGATGCTAAAGGTCCTGCCGGCGGAAGCACTTTTGGGGTAGGAAACTTGCATCGCATTGATGTGAAAGTTGGTAGGAACGAAGTCCATGCAGTTCAGTGGATGGCTTCGCGTGCTAGCCTGCCTAAAAGTGGGCCAGGCCATATTGTGAAGTTCTGACGAAAACTGGAAAAAAAACAAGAGGGACAGAAAATGACTTTTGAACATACAGTTCTTAAAAATTACTGTAGCAATTAAGGTAATGGAACTGTAGTACCGTATTTTCCGCACTATAAGGTGCAACTAAAAGACATCAATTTTCTGAAAAGCGGGCAGTGCGCCTTATCTATGGATCAATATTGGTTAATCATTGTATGAAATTCCCTTTAGCACAACTCCATCTAGTTGATGCATAACACAAATCCTAACCTCTACTACTATTACTACAGCTCCATCTAGCAGATGTATAATACAATCTCCCACTACTACTACCCTCACTACTTAGCCTTATAATCCAGTGCGCTTTATAATCCAGTGCGCTTTATAGTGCAGAAAATACAGTACCTAATTCAGAGTACAACAAAAATAATACAGTAACGCAACTGCATAATATTGGAATTTTTTTTTAATATGGCCAACTTATTCATGACCAACTTACATTTTACTATTTGGCAATGGATATTATGTTTTACTGCTCATTCACACGGTAACATTTACATTAGCATACTCCACCGGAATACATTAAGTTTTAAGAGGACTATCAAGCAAGCACCAATAACCGTTTTCAAGCATTGTTCAATGAAGCGAGACCACAGGGCTTCTGTACCTGCTGGTAGCTATTGATCCGCCATCGGATGCTCTCCAGTTTGGTGTCGCAGATGTTCCTGAACTCGTACTGCGGCATAGTGACCACTCTGTCGTTCTGGGAGATGAGCTGGCTACAGTTTCGGACAAACTGTCCATCGTCACTAGAGAATGCCTCAAGGATCTGCATGAAAACACAGCAGGGATATTCAAGAAATGCACTGCTAATGTGCGACAGGCTTACAGTAATACCTCTACATACGAGTGCCACGACATACGAGCAATTTGAGATACGAGTAAAATCCCCAGCAAATATTTACCTTGTGATACGAGACAAATTTTGAGATATGAGCATTCGAGACAGTCGCGAGAGGCTGCTTTATGATTTCATTGCACTGTCTGTCTCTCTGGCGATCTCTACGAGCACTGGGCGGAGCGTTGCATTTTTTCCGTGTTTTTTTTGCGTTAGTCAGTGCAGAATTAAGGAAAAGACAATGCGTCCAAAGCAAGTCGGTGCAATGAAGGGTAGTGCGAAGAAAAAGCGTATGATGACAATCGATATTAAGCATGAAAAAAAAAAATCTAAAAACATGACCACGTGATTTAGCTGGCTCGCCAAAACGTATGGAGAAGCAGGAAGTTCGACCTGAAATCCGCGGTGGAATACACGAACTCGTTTTAAATGTAGTGTAACGTAAGATCAAGACTTTATTTAAGTGTGTGTGTATAGGAATATAAGTTCATTTAAGTTAAATTTAAAGTTTATGTTACGTTACGAGCGCATCCGTCAAGTGACTCTGTCTTTCTCTCTCTCTTTCCCCCATCCACGAACTCCCCTCATTTTATTATTAAACATAATAATCACTAGTTATTTGTTACTTTCTCATTTGTTTGTCTATATTATGTTACGAACGTGTTGCCGTGCAAAAAGTCTCCCTCTCCCCTTCGCGAAATCCGTCTAATTTTAGTACTATTAAACACATTTTAGTACTATAAAAACCACTAGTTATTTGTTACTTTGTTAATAGATGGCAAATTAGAACAAATAATGTTTTTCCAATCCAACATCCTGTTTTTGGTCTTTTTTCAGAGGGTTGGAACAAATTAATTTGTATTTAGTTCATTTCTATGGGAAATGTTGATTTGAGATACGAGTAAATCGACATATGAGCGTTAACGCATTAAGCTCGTATCTCAAGGTACCACTGCACATTTAAGAGAAACCACCATAGGATTTTTAGCAAAGAGACATCTGCTAATCACCTTAGCAGTGAGGCTAAAGCAGCCTTTAGGCTCCATGATCTTCTCGAGGACGTGGCTCCGGATCCCAGCGGTGCTGACGTATTCATACAGCACCCCTTGCTCCAGGTGGACATTATCCACGGTCAAGTTGACGAGCGGCGTGTCATCCGACAGAGAAAGGCTTCCAAGTCGATAATCTGGGGTCCAAAAGAACGTGGAGAAAGAAGAGAGAAGCTTGAGACTATATTTATCGGATTTTCATGTAGATTCGTGTAGATTTTTTGCGCAAATAAAGTATAAAGCCAAGCCAAAACAAGAAGCGGAAACTTCAAATGACCTTCACATGTAAAACCAGGTTTTCTAATTGCTGCATCTGTAGCGCACCTGTTGTTAATTCCACGAACACCGATACAGGTGAAAGTCATTAACGATGCCCTCGGCCGTATAATCCACCAGAAAATTATCCGACAGGTTTAATTGATTTCATGCCTGGCGTAATAGAATAAAAAGTGTCCATTTAACTTTTGTGAGCGGTTACATTGTGTTTGTCCTTTTCAAAATAGTTTAAATCACGCTAAAGATGCATTAATAGAGAAAAAAAACAATTGTGAAAACAAACACTTTGAAGCGTTTAGATTTGAAAAGGAACATCATTCTCGATTGGTTGATGTATTTATTTTATTTAAATACCGTATTTTCACGACTATAGGGCGCATAGCATTTTAAGCCGCATCGTCAGTAACGAGTGCTATTTCTGTATTTGACACACACAAAGGACGCACCTTTTTTATAGACGCAGCCAGGCATGGCAAAACATACACTAGCTTAAACATACACGGTACACTCACACGCTAAAAACCCGTTTTTAAAAAGGCAACGGAAGCAAAACTGAGTTCAGTTCTACTTTATTTAGCCATTTTACAATGTACTCACGTTATCGTAAATCCATCAAAGTCCTCATTTTATGTGTCTGAATTGAACAATTGTCCAAATGAGTCATCGAAAACGCTGAGTTTTATACGTTCGTCCAGGCGGCCACAATCCATTCGCAAATAGTAGCTAGCTAGTAGCTAGCGTAACTTTTCCAAAGCTGCTTTCCATGCTTCGTAAAGCTGTGTTGATGTTGATGTCCAGGTGGCCACAATCCATTCGCAAATAGTAGCTAGCTAGTAGCTAGCGTAACTAGCCCAACGCTGCCTGCCACCGTTCGTAAAGCTGTGTTGATGTTGATGTCCAGGCCACAATCCATTCGCAAATAGTAGCTAGCTAGTAGCTAGCGGCAGGAGTTCTTTTGTAAATCCAGCCGGAATGACGGTGAGCACCAAATTAGTGTGCTTGCCGTCATACTGGGTGTATTGACAAAAGAACTATATATCCCAGCAGTCACTGCGCAGTAATTTTTCTACGGGGAAAATAGTAGAATCGGGGACTGCTTGCCGTAGTTGTGAGAGCTGTAGAGGATGGTGTACCCTATCGACTGATTTATTTTATCGTGATAATAATTTTAGTATTGGTCCATATATAAAGCGCACTGGATTATAAGGCGCCCTGTCTAATTTGGAGAAAATTTAAGACTTTTAAGTGCGCCTTATAGTCGTGAAATTACGGTAAGTTGATAAATAAATGAATAACATACATCAATTGCTTCTGGCAATATACACGGAAAATGATGTAAGAGGCAATGATGTAATGTTATGGCGATAATATTGCTCCATCTTCCATCGGGCTTGAGTTCAAACATTAAATGAAATGGGTTAGACGACAAATAAGAGTAAAATTGTTCAAATCATCATTATTAATAAATTGTTTGCCTCCCTAGTCTCACCTGTCCCATTGGTGCCATTTATCTCTTTGTGGTCGGAGCCGTTTTCGACCGGGTAAGGCCTGAACGGGCTTTCTTCTTTCTCATCTGAAGCTCGCAGGCTTTGAAGTTTTTCCGCATCCTCGAAAACACGATAGACCCACTGACACTGAGGGTGCAAAAGAATAGAGCTTCAATTATTTTTTCCACACAAAGCACCTCCTCCCTGTATGCGTTATTCAGTGCAGAATTAAGGAAAACACAATGGGTCCAAAGCAAGCCGGTGCAATGAAGGGTAGTGCGAAGAAAAAGCATATGATGACAATCGATGTTAAGCACGAAAAAATATAATAATAATAATATATTCATTTCAGCAACACGCTTATTCATTTATTAACCTATTTATTACCAATTGTTCAAAGCAAACCAGTGCAATGAAGGGTAGTGCGAAGACAAAGCATATGACAATCGATATTAAGCACGAAAAATATATAATAATAATAATAAATTAATTTCAGCAACACGCTTATTCATTTATTAACTTATTTATTACCTATTTATTTATGTCTATAATAATATATTAATTTCAGCAACACGCTTATTCATTTATTAACTTATTTATTACCTATTTATTTGTGTCTATAATAATATATTAATTTCAGCAACACACTTATTGATTTATTAACTTATTTATTACCTATTTACTTATGTCTATAATAATATATTAATTTCAGCAACACGCTTATTCATTTATTAACTTATTTATGACCTATTGTTCAAAGCAAGCCAGTGCAATGAAGGGTAGTGCGAAGAAAAAGCATATGATGACAATCGATTTTAAGCACGAAAAAAATATAATAATATATTCATTTCAGCAACACGCTTATTCATTTATTAACTTATTTATTACCTATTTATTTTAGTCTAAAATGTCTTTTCCTGTGTCTGTATTCTCACTCTCTTGCTACTGTGACAGTGAAATTTCCAGAATACAGGATGAATGAAGTTATCTAATCTAATCTAATTCTGTCTAAAATTGTGTTACGTGTGTGCATGTGTGTCTAGTATACAGTTGTGGTCAAAAGTTTACATACACTTGTGAAGAACATAATGTCATGGCTCTCTTGAGTTTCCAGTTATTTCTACAACTCTGATCTTTCTCTGATAGATTGATTGGAGCAGATATTTCTTCAGAGTTGTAGAAATAACTGGAAACTCAAGAGAGCCATGACATTATGTTCTTCACAAGTGTATGTAAACTTTTTACCGCAACTGTATGTCATCGTTTATCTTCAACCTACACAAGGGACTAAAGATGGAAATTAGCGGGCTACACTGAATAAATATTGGATAACTTTATTCATCCCGTATTCGGGAAATTTCGTTGTTCATTAATATGTGCTGTCCTGTTAAATAAATCCAACTTAAACTGAAGAATGAGAATAAAGAAGCCCAATTGAGAGAGGAGTTCATGCTCCACCCCGAACTCAACCGTGCAATCAACCGCATGAACAACAACATCCTGACAATTCATCCTGATAGCAAATGAAGCTGCAACCACTTAGTGGAAAAAG
Source organism: Stigmatopora argus (assembly GCF_051989625.1). Classification (NCBI taxonomy): domain Eukaryota; kingdom Metazoa; phylum Chordata; class Actinopteri; order Syngnathiformes; family Syngnathidae; genus Stigmatopora; species Stigmatopora argus. Next base: position 28,206,496 of record NC_135387.1, read on the forward strand.
AAAAAAAAATCCAACCAGGCCTCACACTTTGGCTCAGCGTGTTCATTGGGTGTGAGCAAAGAGGATTTGGAACCAAAATAGTAGGCTGGGATGACCGTGAAAGAACAGAAAAAAAAAACCATGGCAATGCGTTTAATACTGACTTCCTGTGAACCAGACGTGAGTGTTGCAGATTGGACATCTGCTGCGAAACATTGAGTTTATTTCTTTTGCACATGCGTGTCTTCTTACCACATGGGGAATCTCGATCTTTGTCTGCTCGGCGCTGAAGTGCTCCAGAACCTCTTGGTAATCGCTACGGTTGACGTTGTTGCCGTTGACTTTCAGGATGATCTGGCCGGGCTGAAGTCCCGCCCCTGCCGCCTCCCGACCTACGTGGGGTGTAAAAAAAAAACATGTTGATTGTTAACTGATAAAATACATTTGGGACTTTTCATATTACATGTGGCAATTTGTAAGGAATGTTGCAACTGCAAACATTGACAAATTTGATGAAAATGATTTTGTGGAATATGGAATGTATTTGTCTTGTATTCTTATTTTGTATTCTTAGCTTTAGCAACTAGAATAGCATTTTAGTTACATCTACTGGTCAAGGCCTGTCATCAGTTTGTATATAGCACCTCCCCTTGTTGTTTCCGCCTAAAGTTTGTCTCCGCCTACCTTGAATAAAATGTCTTGCGGCCCGCTTTCGGGTGTGTATTTGGCAAAGCAGAGCGACCAGATCGATGTAGGCTCTGTCCGCTCGGCCCCTCCCCCTTCGAAGGAGCGGGGGGGCGAACAAGAGACAAAGAAGCGAGCGAGCCGCGTCCATCTCGGAAAGCGACCTGCCATTTCACCACTCCAGAAGGCCGACAGAGTCTAAAACTATTCCGTGCTTGATGCCTTCTCTGCTTGAAGATTCTTTTGATGTTGGGGATTTAGCCACTTTAAATCAATAATTGTAATTTTTTAATCCATTTTTTCAGTGTTTTTAGTTCAAAAATCCTTTTGTAAAATCTAAAAATATATAAGAAAAGCTAAAATAAACATTGTTTTAGATCTATAAAAAACTGAATATTCAAAGCTTTTAATCCATTTATAGAAAAAAATCTAAATATTATATCTAAAATGGTCCCACCCGGGATCGAACCTTCGACCGCAGAACTGTGAGGCCGACGAGCTAACCACTCACTCACCATGCAGCCTCATACATGTACATATACATTACATATATGTATATATACATACATATATATATATATATATATTTATATATATATGTATGTATACATACATATGTATGTATACATACATATATATATTTATATATATATGTATGTATACATACATATGTATGTATATATATATATATATATATATATATATATACATATACATAGATACATACATAGATACATACATATATACATATGTATGTATGTATATATATATATGTATGTATGTATGTATGTATGTATGTATGTATGTATGTATGTATGTATATATGTATCTATGTATGTATGTATATATGTATCTATGTATGTATCTATGTATGTATCTATGTATGTATGTATCTATGTATGTATCTATATATATGTATGTGTATCTATATATATGTATGTGTATATATATATATATATATATATATATATATATATATATTATAATATATGTGTACACGTATGAGGCATTATATAAACACACACACGTAATATTTTGTAAGGTTTTCATGACATAGATGTCATTTTTTCCCCTGTTGTTTTTCCTCCAGGAAGAAAACAAAAAGCCGTTTTCTCCACATGATGCTGTCCTAAGCCACTAATGGATTTATTGAATGAGTAAATCGTCAACACCTCCATTATCGCTCTTCCTCCCTTCTAAAAATATCGCTTACATCACTTCCTCCCGGGACGTCACAAGTTACCTAACGACATTAACGACTGGACTCAGTCATAGAGAAATTTCGATAAATGTTTGATTGCAGTTGTAAACAGCTTTGGTGACGATTACATCTCGCTAATCTGCCTAACGTGACCGGGATGGGTGACGGCTGGTCATAAAAAAGAATAATAATAAAAAATAAACAATAAAAGCACACTAATGGCAGAATAGAACAGGTGGCTAAACGCTAGCGTTACCTCATCTTTGCCTCGACTTGACTTATTTGTCTTTTTTTGACACCATAAACGCTTTCAAAGTGTTTTGCAGCGGCGATGGTGTCATAAAGGATCAACTTGCCGAAGCATGTGCGCTGATCCTCAAACACGGCGGTCTTGCCAGCGTAATATATCAGGCTTGTAAACTCCGTTTGGGAAATGTAAATTTAATTACACCTCCGCAGCTGCACACTAGTTATTAGCGGAATGGTCGGTAACGCTTTGCCAATGACCTGACGGGTGCCAACAAAACAAGACAGACGTTGTGTTTTTGTCATTTTTTGGGTGGAAGTGAGCTAGGAAAAGCCGGTTATTTGCGGCCTGGATTGGAAATAAAAGCAGATTGGCTTCCGGCCACCCTATATTTGGTTGAGGAAGTCAAGGGATTTATTTGGGTGGAGCAAAATGGATTTGGGCGACAGCTCTGGGGTTCTGGGTTCAAATCCAGGGTTGGTCCACCTGTGTGGAGTTTCATGTTCTCCCCGGGCCTACGTGGGTTTCCTCCGGGTACTCCGGTTTCCTCCCACATTGCAAGAACATGCATGCTAGGCTGATTAGACACTCTAAATCAGGGGTGTCAGACTCGGGTTGCTTCGCGGGCCGCTTTAACGTCAAATTGTTTTCATGTGGGCCGGACCATTTTAGATATAATATTTAGATTTTTTTTAATAAATGGATTAAAAGAACTGGATTAAAAGCCCTGAATATTCAGTTTTTTATAGATCTAAAACAATGTTTATTTTAGCTTTTTTTTAAATATATTTTTAGATTTTACTAAATGATTTTTGAATTAAAAACACAGAAAAAATGGATTAAAAAATGACAATTATTGATTTAAAAGGGGGAAAAAATCAGGAAATTTAATATACATCTATGCTCTTCATTTTAATTTGATCCTAAAACAGAAAGTCGCCACTCATGATTTACTTTCCCGGGCCACACAAAATGATGCGGCGGGCCAGATTTGGCCCCCGGGCCGCCACTTTGACACATGTGCTCTAAATTGCCCCTGGCTATGATTGGTTGTCTGTCTCCTCGTGCTCTGGCCACCGATTCAGGGTGTCCCACGCCTCTGGCCCGGAGTCAACTGGGATAGGCTCCAGCACCCCCCGCGATGAGGATAAAACGATTCAGACAATGAGTTGAGATGAGAGAATAGAGCCGTTTTCTTCAAGTGAAAGGAAATGATCATGTCGATTCATCGTCTTGTTTCCATACCCGTCAACTTATACGATTTTCCCGTATTTTATATGTTTTTTGATCATTTCAAATTGTGTACGCCACATGTGTCAAAGTGGCGGCCCGGGGGCCAAATCTGGCCCGCCGCAACATTTTGTGTGGCCCGGGAAAGTAAATCATGAGTGCCGACTCTGTGTTTTAGGATCAAATTAAAATGAAGAGTATAGATGTATATTACATTTCCTGAGTTTTTTCCCCCTTTTTAAATCAATCATTGTAATCTTTTAATCATCTTTTTCTGTGTTTTTAGTTCAAAAATCATTTTGTAAAATCTAAAAATATATTTAAAAAAAGCTCAAATAAACATTGTTTTAGATCTATAAAAAACTGAATATTCAGGGATTTTAATCCAGTTCTTTTAATCCATTCATAAAAAATAAGTATATTATAATAAATATTATATCTAAAATGGTCCGGCCCACATGAAATCAAGTTGACGTTAAAGCGGCCCACGAACCAACCCGAGTCTGACACCCCTGGTGTACGACATGTAATAACTTTTGGACAGGATTTTTTTTAAGTACGTATTTTTGTAAAACCGATCTCGTTTTACCCATTTCGGCTCTAATCCGGATCGTCTCAGCCATTAGTAGCAGACGAAAACGTCATCGTCAACTGCTTAAATTCACTTGCACCTTTTCACTATTTAAATATAGCGCGTCAGCAAGCAATGTACCCAGACAGTCAAACTGTCAGCATCATACAGCGACATCAACAGAATCTTAAATTTAGTGCTAACTGATTGGGCACCCCGTCTTCTTTGGAGACAGATTTGGGTTCGAACCCACGACCTCAGAACTGTGAGGCGGACATGGCTACCACTTCCCCACCGGGCTGCCATCATAATTCAAACATATAAAATCCAAATACAGTACACGAATTGCGAAAATGAAAAGAAAAATCATTACACGTCACAGTACAATTCATTTACTACAATTATTGTGCATTTCAATCAAAGGTCACTCACCTCTCCTCACAGCGTGGACGTGAGGGGGCGCCGAACCACACAATCGAAAGGAAAGGCTGTCGGGGTTGTCGGGGACCTTCACAATCCTGGAAAAAGAAAAACAACCATTAGATCAGCGTGCCTCCCGTTTGGGTGGGCATTTACTGACTCCTTGGCCTTGGTGGCGACGAGCAGTCGCAGGGAGCGTCGTATGCAGAAGGCCTGGTTGATCAGGGCTTCCACCTCGGAGAAAGGCCGGAGAAACAACGGGTCCTCGTTGATGGTGTGGATCTTCCGGCCCACCTGCAAACCCGCCATCTGGAGACACAAACCCATATAGGTGTCATTTTCAATAAAAGGTCACACAATTCCAACAAGTGTAAGAGTCTTAAGTGAAGACTGCATTTCATCCATGTAATACTTGAACACAGGGGAGTTACGCTAACTACTAGCTAGATACTATTTGCGAATGGATTGTGGCCTGTATAAATCGAAATCAACACAGCTTTACGAAGCATGGAAAGCAGCGTTGGAAAAGTTACGCTAGCTATTAGCTAGCTACTATTTGCGAATGGATTGTGGCCGCCTGGACGAACGTATAAAACTCAGCGTTTTTGATGACTCATTTGGACAATTGTTCAATCCGGACACAGAAAATGAGAACTTTGATGGACTTGTGGGTGATGATGACGTGAGTACATTGTAAAATGGCTAAATGAAGTACAACCAAACTCAGTTTTGCTTCCGTTGCCTTTTTAAAAACGTGTTTTTAGCGTGTGTCTGTATGTTTAAGCTGGTGTATGTTTTGCCATGCCTGGCTGCGTCTTTAAAAACGGTGTGTCCTTTGTGTGTGTAAAATACAGAAATGGCACTCGTTACTGACACTGCGCTTTTAAATGCGATGCACCGTATAGTCGTGAAAATACGGTAAATTGGATTTAAAAACTGCATCAAAATCCCTATATATTCAGTTTTTTATAGATCTAAAAAATGTTTTTTTGAGCTTTTTTTTTCTTCATGAGGGAAAATATCTTATAATAATTTGTTTTTCATTTCATAAGGAAACAAAATATTTTTGGGAACATGTTCAATATTAGAGTGGAAAACAGAATTTTTTAAATATACTTATTTTTAAATTTTACTAAATGATTTTTGAACTAAAAACACAAAAAAGAAAAATGGATTAAAAAATTGCAATTATTGATTTAAAAAGGGGAAAATGAGGAAATATAATATACATGTATACCGTATTTTCACGACTATAAGGCGCACTGCATTAAAAGGCGCACCCTCAATGAATGACACTTTTTTTTTTCCATATAAAAAGCACACTGGATTATAAAGTGCCCTGTCTATTTTGGAGAAAATGTAAGACTTTTAAGTGTGCCTTATAGTCGTGTTTGATATTTGATCCTAACACAGAAAGTCGGCACTCATGATTTACTTTCTCGGGTCGCACAAAATGACGCGGCGGGCCAGATTTGGCCCCCGGGCCGCTACTTTGACACGTGCGCTAGAGGGTGCGATCTGGCACGTGGGTTTTCGTTGCTTTCGTTTTTTTCGACAAGGGCGCCGCAAAACCAGACGTTTGTGAGTTGTGTGATCAACTGCACTTTGCTCAATTTCCTATCCGCAATCACATTCGTTCGTTCACCCCCTACAGTCAAAATGGTGCCATCAGTAGAAGCCAATGAGTTCATAGGGAATCTTGAACTAACCAGAAGTAACCTGGAAATGCCAAAAAAGTCAGCAGGAAGCGACAAACGAACAAGAAGCATCCGGGAAAGTCCCTCAAAATAAAAAAAGAAATAATCCTAAATTTATGGGAAGTGATCTTAAAATGAAAGTGGAAAAAAATTAGAGACGCAAAATGAACTCATTGTCTGCTATTGACAAAAATAGATGTCGAATTCACTTAAACTGGCTGTGGATGTTCTTCTTTCAGTGCCATTGACCGCACTAGATGTCCAATCCATTTGACTGGGAAGGCCAAATGAACGAAAAGATGGATTGGACTTCTTGCACTGTGACTGGCGGCCAGTAAGTTAACTTTTTGGGCCAAAAATAAAATGATCCGGCCCACGAGAGCAACTGAATTTTCTCGCATATTAACCGCACTCACGTATAAGCCGCACCCTTAAAAGTGCCTTAAAATGGTTGAACTTTACGATTTCCCTCGTATAAGACATCCCCTGATTCACAATTTTCTCCTCTATATTCATGTTTTTAGCCGTACCCTTGATTCCGTCATCTTATTTTTTGCTACAAATTCGGCTTATATGCGAGAAAATATGGTAATTTGTGCGCATATAAGCCGTACCCTTTATTCCGTCAACTTATTTTTTGTTACAAATTCGGCTTATATGCGAGAAAATATGGTAATTTGTGCGCATATAAGCCGTACCCTTGATTCCGTCACCTTATTTATTGTTAAAAATTCGGCTTATAGGCGAGAAAATATGGTAATTTGTGCGCATATAAGCCATACCCTTGATTCCGTCACCTTATTTTTTGTTACAAATTCGGCTTATATGCGAGAAAATATGGTAATTTGTGCACATATAGCCATACCCTTGATTCCGTCACCTTATTTATTGTTACAAATTTGGCTTATATGCGAGAAAATATGGTAATTTGTGCGCATATAAGCCGTACCCTTGATTCCGACATCTGATTTTTTGCTACAAATTCGGCGTATATGCGAGAAAATATGGTAATTTGTGCGCATATAAGCCGTACCCTTGATTCCGTCACCTTATTTATTGTTACAAATTCGGCTTATATGCGAGAAAATACGGAACTTGGCATTGGCACCAAACGGACCAACACCACCACTGCCCAGACATGAAAGGCGCATGTCAGACAGAAGCTGGAATTAACCTGTTCCAGGACATCAAATGCAGTCACGTTGTGTGAATAGTGTGTGTTTTGTGTGAGCCCAGTGTGCCGAAGACACATCCGGAGGGGGACTTTTGGCGCCCCGACTCTGGATAACGGCCCGGGATGGATGAATAAGCGGGAAAGGCAGGGGAGGAGCTTTCCTGACTTGATGTAATAGTATCATAGTCAAAGGCCGTGTCCGTGCCCGTGCTTACTTGTGTGTGTGTGTGTGTTTGTGTGTGTAATTGTGTGTGTGTGAGAAAGCCTTTCAGAGCCCCATGGGAATCAGCTGAGCCGCATTCAATGTGCTGGCACACTGGCTGTGTCGCAACAACCAATGGCGTTATTGTGGCGAGGTCGGGGGACGCTGAGGATGATGAATAAGAAACCAAGAGGGAAAGCGCAGTGGAGAAAAGAGAGCGGAGAGTGAGGCTTTTTTTCTGGGAAAAAAACCCGCCTGAGAGAAAGATCATCTAGGCACCGAGAAAGAGGGCAATGTGGGAAACTGGGAAAGATGGCAGCAAACATATTGAGACAAATTATTTTGGATAAAACAGCTTCATTGTGTACAACGCCAGACCTTTATGGGAATAACACTGAGTTTGTTGAATTGACAAATATTGGCGTGCTTTCATTTCATTTACCAAACGGTTAGAAAGACTGTAGAGTCAAGGACAGTTTCCTACCAAGAGTCGTCATCATACTCAACTGGCGTTTTGCACCTAAGAGGACCTCATCAAGAATAATTTCTTATCTTGCACTTGCACTAAAATTCCAGAGGCTGATAACCACTTTAGTCATTTTTCACCTGCCTGCTTATCTATGTTGATCACTTAGCTATGTTGACAACTTGTGTCTATTTCGACTACTTGTGTCTGTTGACTACTTATCTATGTCGACTAATGATCTATGTCGACTAATGATCTATGTTGACTAATGATCTATGTTGACTAATGATCTCTGTTGACTAATGATCTCTGTTGACTAATGATCTCTGTTGACTACTGATCTCTGTTGACTACTTATCTCTGTTGACTACTTATCTCTGTTGACTACTGATCTCTGTTGACTAATGATCTCTGTTGACTACTTATCTCTGTTGACTACTTTTCTCTGTTGACTACTCATCTACGTTGACTACTCATCTACGTTGACTACTCATCTACGTTGACTACTCATCTACGTTGACTACTCATCTACGTTGACTACTCATCTACGTTGACTACTCATCTACGTTGACTACTCATCTACGTTGACTACTCATCTACGTTGACTACTCATCTACGTTGACTACTCATCTACGTTGACTACTTATCTACGTTGACTACTTATCTACGTTGACTACTTATCTACGTTGACTCCTTATCTACGTTGACTCCATATCTATGTTGACTACTTATCTATGTTGACTACTTATCCATGTTGACTCCTTATCCATCTTGACTACTTATCCATCTTGACTACTTATCTATGTTGACTGCTTATCTATGTTGACTACTTATATATGTTGACTAATTATCTATGTTAACTACTTATCTATGTTGACTACTTATCTATGTTGATTAATTATCTATGTTGACTACTTATCTATGTTGACTACTTATCTATGTTGACTAATTATCTATGTTGACTAATTATCTAAGTTGAGTACTTAAGTATGTTTACTACTTTTCTATGTTGACTACTTATTTATGCTGACTGCTTATCTATGTAGACTGAATATCTATGTTGACCACTTATGTATGTTGACTACTTTGTCCACGCTGGTGTACCGTTTATCCAGATGGATTATCTGCTTGTCCAAAGAAATTTCACAGTCCATTTTGTCCCCCAACCGCTAACGTGTCAAATGGTACTTTACTTGTTGTGTCTATTTTTATTTTGGGGGCGCGAGCGAGCCGGTCTGGGCGCTTGACATCCAATCACAACAAAGCTCCTCCAAGGAAATGGAGGGAGAGCGACAGCAGCCGTCTAAACATGAGACAGCCATTAGCTAAAGGAACTAATGCTATGGGGCAGCTGGGTGAACGTGGTGTGCAAGTGTGTGCAAGTGTGTGCGTACCTCAGCGTGTGAGCCTCTGTTGACAGATTTCACCACAATGGCCTTGTTTTTCTCCTCGATCTCGAAGCCGTAATCCTCTTCCTCGGGATGAATCTAGCACACAAATATTGAATTACTCAATTTAACCTGTATTACCGTATTTTATCGCACATTAGCCGCCTCCACGTATAAGCCGGACCCTTAAAATTGCCTTAAAATCATTGAAATTTACCATTTCTATCATATAAGCCGCCCCTTTATTCACAATTTCCACCTCCATATTCATGGTTTTAGTAGGGAGTACAAATGTGTTACTTTGAAGGGAAAATCTTGAGAAAAATCATCGCACGTGGTATTTCTGAGATACTTCGAAAAGATTCACCAAGTCTCTGGGTGCAATAATAGCATGAGATACACATTACGCAGGTATCAAGGCTGATATTCTAATGATCGACTGCAAGACCTTAGCTTAACTTTAACATTTATTGGGATGTGCTGACATGTTAAACACTATCAACACATGTATCAAGGCTACTCGCATCTGTCCAATCACAGCACGTTTCACTACGGTAAGATGGCAGCGACCTGAGCGAGCAATGGCAGGCAGAAGTAAGTGAGTTTTTTCACGTTTTATGCAAGATACGGTTTATTTTTTTCTAGAATTGCATTCATAGACATCAACATAAATTTTGTTTAGCTTTTTGTCTGCTTATTTTTTCTCTATTTTGAAATAAATTACCACATTGTCCTGCGTTATGGCGTTTTGTCTTTGTCATCTTGCAGTTTCGTGCAGTCTAATTTATGCATACAGCCATAACCTTGATTCAGTCATTTTTTTGGGTTAAAAATACGGCTTATATGCGAGAAAATACGGTACAATATTTGTAGCAGATATTCACTTGCTATAAAAGTGTAAAAGAATGATGTCAAATAAATAAATGATTGTACTCTGAAGATATTTAGAAACTCACCACCAGGGATTTGACCAAGATGTTCTCGATGAGCTTGAAGTCATTCCGCTGAAGCTGCTTACTCTTTGAGCTCGTTCCTTCCGTCTCCTCGTCGGCATAAAAGCGGAAGAACTGAGACTCGTCTTTGAACTCGCTCTTCTCCAAAACTGAGATGAGAAGCACAAAATGGAATGAGGTGGGATAACCTAAGGATTCGGTTTAAATATTGAAAATGCCAATTTTACCATAAAACAGGGGCTCCATATTATGTAATGCTCACTCCAATTCCATTGAAGTTTGAGGACTGTCATTCATTATGTATTTAAAAGACACATCTAACCATCGAAGGGAAATAATATATTGAAGGGAAATACTATTTAAAAAGCGGCCCGGTGGAGCGAGTGATTAGCGCGTCGGCCTCACAGCTCTCTGGTCCTGGGTTCAAATCGGTACACGGTCGTTTGGTCGCCGGTCTTTTGGTCGCACGGAAGGTTATTGATAATTACCATTTAAATCGTTGCTCAAATTCCCTAAATACAAACTGCAAATTACTATTTAGTCATACTTAATGTTCTAGTAATTATTAGGCTAAAGAAAAGCTCCAAATTTCCCGGACTTTTATTGTTTTTTGTTGGAGAACTTGTTAAGACCCTGACTGACGTAGCTTCTTAAAGGGACAACGCATGTATATACAAACTCTTCTACACTCACACGTCGGCTCAGTGAAACTGCTCATGGCCATTGTTGGCTTTTATTGATGCGTAGACCGTGTTGTTTTACCTTGTTTTGTCGCCGGTCTTTTGGTCGCCCGTTGTCGCGGTCGGGCGACCAAAAGACCGGTGACCAATCGACCGCACACGGTTCAAATCCAGGTCATGTCCATCTGTGTGGAGTTTGCATGTTTTCCCCCGGGCCTGCGTGGGTTTCCTGCGGGTACTCCGGTTTCCTCCCACATTCCCAAAACATGCATAGTAGGCTGATTGGACACTCCAAATTGCCCCTAGCTACGAGTGATTGGTTGTTTGTCTCATTGTGCCCTGCGATTGGCTGGCCACCAGTTCAGGGTGTCCCCCGCCTCTGGCCCGGAGTCAGCTGGGATAGGCTCCAGCACCCCTTGCGACCCTAATACGGTTCAGAAAATGAGATGAGATGAGACTATTGAAAAAGCCAGTATTAAAATTATTTCCCTTGACCACTAGTGTAAAAAGCTATTGATATTATGCTGTTCATAAACTCGGACTCGTAAAACAAAGAGTCCGACTGCGTTTCATTTCCACTGTCGCACCGTCTTTGACGTTTTCCTCTTTTGAAGAGTCACCTGTTCTGCTGTGTTCATTTTTTTTCTCTCTTTAGGGTCACAACCTTTCTGTTTTCAGCTGATTTCACCTTGGTCAGCACATGTGTTGCCCTTCACCGACTTCTTTATTCCTCTTAGTCTTTGCTTGTCCTTGATTTGCAGAGTTTCCCACTGGGCAACGTGATTATACTTAAAAGCAGAACACTCAGGCGAATCTGTGTGAACCATGACCGAAAACGATTTTTTTCAGTCTAAGCTTTAAATTCTTGTTTTGCTTTAATACAAACATCCACTTTGAGATTTTAGCACATTGATTATTCCTTAGGGCGGCCCGGCGGTTCCGTGGTTAGCGCATCGGCCTCACGGTGGGGGATCTGGGTTCAAATCCAGGTCGGTCCATTTGTGTGGAGTTTGCATGTTCTCCCCGGGCCTGTGTGGGTTTTCTCCGGGTACTCCGGTTTCCTCCCACATTCCAAAGACATGCATGCTAGGCTAGTTTAGCACTCTAAATTGCCCCTAGCTATGAGTGCGAGTGTGAATGGTTGTTTGTCTCGTTGTGCCCTGTGATTGGCTGGCCACCAATTCGGGGTGCCCCCCAGCATCTGGCCCGAAGTCAGCTGGGATAGGCTCCAGCACCCCCGTGAACCTTGTGAGGATAAAGCGGTTCAGAAAATGAGATGATAAGTTAATCATTGATGTTTGTCGAGGGTGGGCTTATAAAATTGCAGTTGAGCATCGCTATGCAAACAAATTAGATGCAAAGAGTCAAAATTTGAAACTGTAAGAGTCAGAGAGCCACACCAGAATCAGAAGAAGCATATAAAATACATACGGCCAAATTATTTTTGAAATATATCATGTTTTTAACGAGCCCTGATGAATTGGAGTGTTTTAAGAGACACTAAAAACAAGAGAAACATGAAACCAGGCAAAGAGTTTAAACAAAATGTGATAAGAAGAAAAGAGCCTCATTCATTTTGGCTCTCGAGCTGCATGCGGCTCTTGAGCCGCATGTGCCCCAGCCCCGATGACTCAGAGGAAGGAATTCACGTTGGCATGAGGTGGCGCAACGTTAGCACGTGTGTAATCAGTGTGTGGAGTTTCATAGCGCCAGGTGCTTTTCAAACTTCTAAACAGCTGGGTGTATTATGTTATTTATTTATTTATGACTTATTTATGTTTTGACTGGGAAACACGCACTTTGTGGAGTAGCACCACTCATTTCGTGATACGCAGCTGTTGTGTCATGACAATAAGGGCTTTTTATTTGATTAATTTGATTTGGTAATCCATTATTTCACCAATTGCCCACAGATTAATTTGACAACCTCATCAATTTTATTGTGTGTTTCGTCCTGTTGTACTTGAGAAGAGGATCAAAATTTGCCATTTATGTCGGAGTTTATGCTCTAAATCACATGTGTCAAAGTAGCGGCCCGGGGGCCAAATCTGGCCCGCCGCATCATTTTGTGTGGCCCGGGAAAGTAAATCATGGGTGCCAACTTTCTGTTTTAGGATCAAATAAAAATGAATAGATTATAGATGTATATTACATTTCCTGATTTCCCCCCTTTTAAATCAATAATTGTCATTTTTTAATCATTTTTTCTGTGTTTTTAGTTCAAAAATCATTTTGTAAAATCTAAAAATATATACAAATATTTTCTGTTTTCCACTTAAATAATGGCACAATGATTAAAATAGTTTTTTCCTTACTTAGAAAAAACCATTGATTGTTTTAGATCTATGAAAAAAAACTGAATATTCAGGGTTTTTAATCCAGTTCTTTTAATCCATTTGTAAAAACAATCTAAATATTATATCTAAAATGGGCCCACATGTAATCAAGTTGACGTTAAAGCGGCCCGCGAACCAACCCGAGACTCGGAATATTCAGTTTTTTATAGATCCAAAACAATGTTTATTTTAGCTTTTTTATATATATTTTTAAATTTTACAAAATGATTTTTGAACTAAAAACACAGAAAAAAATTGATTAAAAAATGACAATTATTGGTTTAAAAGGGGGGAAAATCAGGAAATTTAATATAAATCTATACTCCATTTTAATTTGATCCTAAAACAGAAAGTCGGCACTCATAATTTACTTTCCCCCTTTTAAATCAATAATTGTAATATTTTAAATAATTTTTTTCTGTGTTTTTAGTTCAAAAATCATTTTGTAAAATCTAAAAAAATATATATAAAAAAAGCTAAAATAAACATTGTTTTAGATCTATAACAAACTGAATATTCAGGGCTTTTCATCCAGTTCTTTTAATCCATTTATAAAAAAAAATATCTAAATATTATATCTAAAATGGTCCGGCCCACGTGAAATCAAGTTAACGTTAAAGCGGCCCGCGAACCAACCCGAGTCTGACCCGAGTCTAAATTCAAGTTATTTCAAATGTTTTTGGCGGAATGTCTTTTTGACAATTTTGGAGTCCTGTATTTTGGAAATCGCTGTACGATTGCCAGGAGATCTGCCTATGCTTGTGCTTGTGCCGAGCAAATTACTGTAAAAGTGAATGGCATCCGTAAAGTATTGTGCAAGTGTAATAGATCTAATGATTAAAAAATAGATGTGAAATTGAAAAAAAATGTTGCAATCATCTACCTACTTAACCGTAGGCACGCGTGCTTATTCATGAAAACAAATGAAAAAAAACACACACAAAATGACAGCGAAATTAATAACCTGAATAACGCTGAGAAAGTACGGTATATCAAAAATTAGCGCGAACGCGGCGGTCCACTGTAATCCCGGAAATACCGTCTTTTTCGGGTGTAAAAGGGACTTAAATGTGCGAAGAGGGGTAAAACTGACCGTGATGCAAAAAGCCGTTGTTGCAGAGACCCACGCCGAGAGTCACGGCGTCCTCTCGTGTTGAGCAGTCGCCCTGCGGGACCATGATGCACACTGTAGTCATTAACTCCATCTGTTTGTTAACATCCTTCACACACGTTGACATGCAGTGCTTGACACATCAGTTGCCTCAAGTGGTAGTTGCACTCAATATGATTGGGCGATTCCATGTACAGTGGTACCTTGAGATACGAGCTTAATGCGTTCCGGGACTGAGCTTGTATGTCGATTTACTCGGATATCAAATCAACGTTTCCCATAGAAATGAACTAAAAACGAATTAATTCAATCCAACCCTCTGAAAAAACACCAAAAACAGGATAGTGGATTGGAAAAACATTTTAATTTGTTCTAATTTGCCATCTATTAACAAAGTAACAAATAACTAGTGGTTTAATACTACTAAAATGTGTTTAATATTATTAAAATTAGACGGATTTCGTGGAGGGGAGAAAAATTGGGGAGGGGGACTTTTTTGCACGGCAACACCCTCGTAACGAAACAAACAGATTAAAATAAACTTGGATTACGATGCAGACACACTCAAAAATATGTTTAATCTAACCTTACACTAAACTTAATTGTAATTTTGTTTTAAAATTTGATACCTTTCTTCTCCCGGGTTGGCTCTATTGGCCCCGCCTCCACCCTGATTTTCAGATGCAACCTATCGAGGGTTTGCTTTTGTATTGCCTTCAAAATATTCCCAAAATGATGCACACAAATGTCCTCACAATAGGATAACACACCACCACTTGCCAATGAGAAGTAGTATATACTCCTCATGTATTAGCGATTGCTCCTCCATTCGCACTGACTAAAGGGAAAAAAAAACACTGGAAAAAAAAATGCAAAGCTCCGCCCAGTACTCGTACAGACATTTACACGAGAGAGTTGCGGCAAGATGATATTCTCATAAGCAGCAGCTGTATGCTCGTATATCAAAATTTGTCTCGTATCTCAAGGTAAATATTTGCTCGAAATTTTACCTGTATCTCAAATCGCTCGTATGTCGGGGCACTCGTATGTCAAGGTATTACTGTAGTAGTATGTTTTAAACAGCTGCATGCTCGTATATCAAAATGTGTCTCGTATTTCAAGGTAAATATTTGCTCGAAATTTTACCCGTATCTCAAATTGCTCGTATGTCGGGGCACTCATATGTCAAGGTATTACTGTAGTAGTACGTTTTAAACCGCTGTATGCTCGCATATCAAAATTTGTCTCGTATCTCAAGATAAATATTTGCTCGAAATTTTACCCGTATCTCAAATTGCTCGTATGTCGGGGCACTCGTATGTCAAGGTATTACTGTAGTAGTATGTTTTAAACCTCTGTATGCTCGTATATCAAAATTTGTCTCGTATCTCAACATAAATATTTGCTCGAAATTTTACCCGTATCTCAAATTGCTCGTATGTCGGGGCACTCGTATGTCAAGGTATTACTGTAGTAGTATGTTTTAAACAGCTGTATGCTCGTATAACAAAATTTGTCTCGTATCTCAAGGTAAATATTTGCTCGAAATTTTACCTGTATCTGAAATCGCTCGTATGTCGGGGCACTCATATGTCAAGGTATTACTGTAGTAGTATGTTTTAAACAGCTGTATGCTCGTATATCAAAATTTGTCTCGTATCTCAAGGTAAAAATTTTCTCGAAATTTTACTCGTATCTCAAATTGCTCGTATGTCGGGGCACTCGTATGTCAAGGTATTACTGTAGTAGTATGTTTTAAACAGCTGTATGCTCGTATATCAAAATTTGTCTCGTATCTCAAGGTAAACATTTGCTCGAAATTTTACTCGTATCTCAAATTGCTCGTATGTCGGGGCACTCGTATGTCAAGGTATTACTGTAGTAGTATGTTTTAAACAGCTGTATGCTTGTATATCAAAATTTGTCTCGTATCTCAAGGTAAACATTTGCTCGAAATTTTACTCGTATCTCAAATTGCTCGTATGTCGGGGCACTCGTATGTCAAGGTATTACTGTAGTAGTATGTTTAAAAAAACATCAGGAGAAGCTTGGAGGAAAACAATCCGTATTTCTGGACTGTAGTTTGAAATAGAAAGTGTTAATAAAAGTACCTGTGAGAGGAGCCAATCCACAAGTTTACAAGCAGGCACCACAGATTTAAATGTTTTCAAATGATGGTCTCTGTCCCTAAAACGACAAAACATAGAACAGCAATTATTTCATTGTACACAAACACACACACACTAAAGATTAAAAAGGTTAAAAAAAAAGTGTGTAAAATGAATTACATTGCTTATGTTGGCTGTCATTTGGATTTGTAAAAAAATTCTAATCTACAATTTGACAGCTTTCAAAAATATTTTTGTAACTTTTTAAAGATTTCTAAAAGGTACCCTTAAGTGCTTAAACTACACAATACAGTCGTAGCTCCACTTAGGAAATTCATTGGTTCCAGAACTTTCTTCGTAACTTGAAAAATTTGTAAGTAGAGGTGTACTTTATATGTAAATGTCAAACTACCAACGAAACCCTTTAAAATTGGTAAAAGTGTCCCGATTTTGTATGAAAGATGTGAGGAAACATAAAAATGAGAGAAAATGATAAGGAAATGATTTATTAATGTCTTAAAATAAAACGTTTTGTAAAAATTCAATTGAAAATTGTAGCTGTATATTATATTTCCTGATTTCCCCCTTTTTAAATCAATAATTGCCATTTTTTAATCCATTTTTTTTCATTTTGTGTGTTTAGTTCAAAAAGCATTTTGTAAAATCTAAAAATAAAAAAATTAAAAAAAATCCCGATTTCCACTTTAATATTGAAAATAATTACAAATATTTATTTGGTTTGCTTTTGAAATCAAAAACAAAAGATTAAAAGACATTTTCCCTTACGAAAAAAAACTCAAATAAACATTGATTCAGATCGATAAAAAACAGAATATTTAGGGATTTTGATCCAGTTCTGATTAAAAAAAAACCGAATTTGACACTCTTGGCTTAAAGGGATGGTGTGATTTAAATTTTCCATTCTTTTCTTTTGCGACTTCATTCCTCTAAAGTGAGATAAGATCCGTGAAAATAAACAAAACAAAAAAATGTGAATGTGAAGGGCAGGTGCTTACTTGATGACGGGCGTGTGAAGGCTGTGGAGGCGGCAGTACAACCGGACGCCCTAAAAAGAGAAGAACCGGCATACGCAAGAGCATAAATGGCTTAAAGATTGCAAATTTGGAGGCCTCATGTCCTGGAGGCCCTTTTTTAAGAGCGCACATAGCAAACCTAATGTTGCTAAAACGGATTACACCGTCGGACAAAAGGCGATGACCTGATTAGGCTTTATTTTATTTAGGATGATGACGAAAATGACATGTAAGACAAGATACCTTGGACATGATATCCTCCATCTCGCTGCGGGCCTTGTAGGTGCCGTCGTCGTAGCGGAAACGGTACAACACTTGCTCGTTTTTGAACTGGTGCTTGTCTGACACTGAAATGGAGACACAGGGTGAAAAAATGGTAATATTAAAGAGAAATACATTGAATTGAATTGGGCCGGTCTGGTGGTTGAGTGGTTAGCGCCTCAGCCTCACGGCTCTGGGGACCTGGGTTCGAATCCAGGCCGGTCTGCCTGTGTGGAGTTTGCATGATCTCCCCGGGCCTGTGTGGGTTTTCTCCAGGTACTCCGGTTTTCTCCCTCATTCCAAAAACATGGATGCTAGGCTAATTTAGCGCTCTAAATTGCCCCTTGGTATGAGTGCGAGTGTTCATGGTTGTCCGTCTCCATGTGCCCTGTGATTGGCTGATCACCGATTCAGAGTTTCCCCCCCATCTCTGCCCTGTCAGTCAGCTGGGATAGGCTCCAGCACCCCCCACAACCCTAGTGAGGATGAAGTGGTTCAGAAAATGAGATAAGATGAGAAAAAATAAATAAATTAGTCAACACAGATCAATAATCAATTCATTTTCGGAACCGCTTTTTCCTCATTAGGGTCGCCGGGGGTGCTGGAGCCTATCCCAGCTGGCCAACCAATCGCAGGGCACGAGGAGACGGACAACCATTCACACTCATACTCATACAAAGGGGCAATTTAGCCTGCAATTATCCTAGCATGCATGTTTCTTGGAATGTGGAAGGAAACCGGAGTACCCAGAGAAAACCCACGCAGGCCCAAGGAGAACATGCAAAATCCACACAGGTGGACCGACCTGGATTCGAACCCGGCGCCCCAGAACTGTGAGGCTGACGTGCTGACTACACACCCGCCAGGCCCAGATAAATGATCAATAAACAATGATAAATAAATATAAAATTAATAACAAGTAGTCTAAATTGGTGACCAGCCAATCGCAGGGCACAAAGGGGACGGTTAACCAATCACTCATAGCTAAGGGTAATTTTTTTGTTCAAACAGCTAGCCAAATATCCATGGTTTCGGAATGTGGGAGGAAACCGGAGTACCCGAAGAAAACCCACGCAGAACATGCAAACTCCACACAGATGGAGTAACCTAGATTTGAACCCAGGACCCAAGAACTGTGAGGCCGACACGCTAACCACTCATCCCCCATGTTGAAATTATTTGGAGGAAAAATCTTGGAACAAATGATCGTATTTTTCAGACTATAAGTCGCACCTGAGTATAAGCCGCACCAGGCAAAGAATACCCAATCAAGTCTCACCGTGGTGAATAATGCCGTTCTCCAACAAGGCTTGTCCTAAATTGACCCCTTCGTCGGGTTTGCTGATCTCGGCGTTTTCGATCAGCCAGGAAACAAATTCACTGCGAAAAAACAAAAGAGAAACGAGTCAACGAGGGCCGATTAAACTAATGCATTCATGGGTACATTAAGAATTATTAAGAAAGAAGCATGTCATCAACTTTCGATTCTGGTTCTTCCACCAATTCACGTCATGTCAGGTCAATATTGCCGTCTGAATTGTAATAACACAAACGCTGTCAAGACATCAAACTGAATTTTTCGGATCTCCCGAGATGGTCGAACACAGCTGGAGGTGGTTTGACTTTTTTTTTTTTACCAAGTGAGCGCTAATATTAGAAAGAAATGAACATCTTGGGTGGTAAAGACTCAATAATATTTGTGGTGTCAGATTATTTCTTTTGGATTCTGGGTGGTGGAGTGGCTTCAAAAGTTCTTCGGGCTTTTATTGTGGAAAGAAAAAAAACCCACTCAGGAGAAGCAGGCTAAGGTGTTTTGAGCAGTAAGCATCTTTGGAGCTAAAGCTTTATGCTATGCATTATTGACCGTGTTATTGATTGCTAAATGGATCTAAATGGGAAGGCACTCCATTTGAGAGAGCCATTTTTTCCTCTGTTGTATCTAGCAATTGAGAAAATGCCAAACAAACATAGGAAAAATAGAAGAGCATTCAGAGCACGTATCTACCAATTGACACGGCTATAAAAGAATCGCCAAATACCGTATTTTCTAGCATATCAGTCGCCTCCGCGTTTAAGCCATACCCTTAAAATAGCCTTAAAATCATTGAATTTAACAATTTATCTGGAATAAGACACCCCCTGATTCACAATTTTCCCCTCCATATTCATGGTTTTAATAGGGAGTACAAATATGTTACTTTGAAGGGAAAATATTAAGAAAAAATCACAGCACGTGGTATTTCGGAGATATTTTATGAATCAAAAGGATCGTCTGCTGGATTGCAAATTCCGAAATTGTGTTGCCTGCACGTAAACAAATTCAAAAAGGAATTTCTCACATTTAAGGTAAGTCCGCATATAAGCCGCAACCTTAAAACTGCCTTAAAATTATCAAATTTTACAATTTCTCGCATATAAGCTGCACTCTTAAAACTGCCTTAAAATGGTTGAATTTTACAATTTCTCGCATATAAGCCGCACCCTTAAAATGGCCTTCAAATTGTTGAATTTTACAATTTCTTGCATATAAACCGCACTCTTAAAACTGCCTTAAAATGGTTGAATTTTACAATTTCTCGCATATAAGCCGCAACCTTAAAATGGCCTTCAAATTGTTGAATTTTACAATTTCTCGCATATAAGCTGCACTCTTAAAACTGTCTTAAATGATTGAACTTTACAATTTCTCGCATATAAGCCGCACTCTTAAAACTGCCTTAAAATGGTTGAATGTTACAACTTCTCGCGTATAAGCCGCACCCTTAAAATGGCCTTCAAATTGTTGAATTTTACAATTTCTTGCATATAAACCGCACTCTTAAAACTGCCTTAAAATGGTTGAATTTTACAATTTCTCGCATATAAGCCGCAACCTTAAAATGGCCTTCAAATTGTTGAATTTTACAATTTCTCGCATATAAGCCACCCACTGATTCACAATTTTCACCTCCATAGTCATGGTTTTGATAGGGAGTAAAAATGTGTTACTTTGAAGGGAAAATCTTAAGAAAAATCATCGCACGTAGTATTTCTGAGATAGACTATGAATCCAAAGGATCGTTTGCTGGATTGCACATTCTGAAAGGGTGTTGCCTGCACGTCAATAAATCAAAAAGGAAGTCATGTGAGCAGTACAAGCAGGAAGTGAGTCCGCAGCGGTCTAGTTCGTCAACCCTAGGTAAGATGGTGGCGCCCTGAGCGAGCAATGGTAGGCACAAGTGAGTTTTTTCACGTTTTATGCCAGATACTGTTTATTTTTTCCTTGACTTTCAATCCCAGCCGTCAAAATTTATTTTGTTTAGCGTTTTATCTGTTTATCTTTTCTCTATTTTGAAATAAATGACCGTATCGGCCGGATTTTCTTGCGTTATGGCGTCATGGCGTCATGGCACCTTGCAGTTTCGTGCATGTCAAGCCCAATTTGTACACATATAAGCCGTACCCTTGATTCAGTCATCTTTTTTTTTGTTAGAAATCCGGCTTATATGCGAGAAAATACGGTAGGTGGCATTAATGAGGCCCACGAACCAAACAGACTCGAACATGAAATGTGAATGTCAGACAGAAGCTGGAATTAACCTGTTTAGTTTAACTTGTGCGCATATAAGCCGTACCCTCGATTCAGTCATCAATTTTTTTTGCGACAAATATGGTGTAAATGTGAGAAAATATGGTAACTCTTGAATTTTAATAGATGAAAGGAGGTAAATATGAGCACATTCCAAAGCCCGTCAATGTTTAGTCTTTCAAACTATGAGAAAAATGCCTGAAATCCCACATAAGAAGCAATGGGATCAAGAAACATGCAAGTTATGTTCAATTTAATCTCCCACAGATGTGAATTGGTGCTTAGTTAAACAATATGTGCTCAGTGATTAGCGACCCAAGGCCAAATCCACGAGGGATAGACTCAATCACTTGTGGAAAATAGCCATCTAAATAATATATCGTGTGTACTACTAACACTACTGCATAATGTAATATATGTTACAATTCATCCTTACCAGAAATGTCATTGTCAAAAAGTGTAAAGTAAAAGCAACACAGTCATCAGCATCAAATGGGAACTTGATTTTGGCAAAGTTGCAAAAGCAAAAAAAAAAAAAAGATAGATAATATCTTATGGCAGATGATTATAGTTATGTTTTTCAATAGTTCCGCTTTATAGCTCCGGATTTGGTCAACTCAGTTCCCTCCACATGTTTATTGACCCATTAACTTCCCACGGTAACGTTATTTTGGAAAATACCAACACCGTGTGCCCGTTTTTTAGCGTGTACTTGAATGTATCACCCAAGTGGTTAGCACATTGGCCTCACATTTCTAGGGTCGAGGGTTCGATCCTAGGTGGGTCCTCAGTGTGGGGTTTGCGTGGGTTTTCTTTGGGTACTCCGGTTTCCTCCCACATCCCCAAGTCATGGATGCTAGGCTAGTTGGTTGAACATTTTAAATTGCCTAACCCTAGCTATGATTGGTTGTCCTTTGTCTCCTTGTGCTCTTTGATTGGCTGGCCACCAATTTAGGGTTTCTGTAGTTAGCATGGATAGGCTCCAGCACCCTATGCGACCCTTGTAAGGATAAGCGATTCAGAAAATGAATGGAAAAAAATGAATAGTCTTTTCAGACATCTGTCTAATTAATTTATTATGTATGTGGTTGACCCTCTTCCTCTCGACACACAACCAAACACAAGTGTGCACACCCACACACGCACGGACACCTGTGTGTTTGGTATAAAATGTGTGCATGCACGTTGAGGATTCAACAGAATACAGCGGACACCTTCAACCATCTGCCATAGCAACCTTTGTCAAAAGCCTGCAGCACAAAAGTCACATTTCCTTCTCATTAGTACCGTATTTTCTCGCATATAAGCCGCCTCTGCGTATAAGCCGCACCCTTAAAATTGCCTTAAAATCGTTGAATTTGACAATTTCTCTCGAATAAGACGCCACCCGATTCATTATTTTCACTTCCATACTCATGGTTTTAATAGCGAGGACAAATGTTTTACAGTGGTACCTCGACATACAATCTTAATCTGTTCCGGGACTGAGATCGTATGTCGAGATTTTCGTAACTCGAGCGGACGTTTCCCATTGAAATGAACTAAAAAACAATTAATTCGTTCCAACCCTCTGAAAAAACATCAAAAACAGGATATTGGATTGAAAAAAATGTTTTATTTCTTCTAATTCACCATCTATTAAAAAAGTAACACATAACTAGTGGTTTAATAGTAATAAAATGTGTTTAATACAACTAAAATTGGGCGGTGTTGTGTGCACGAGTGTACTTCATTACCCAGAAAGCCCTCTTTTTGCCCGCACATGCGCGTTGTGCGTTTCCTGGTTGAAACTCGTCTGAATAAATCGTTCAGTGCTCGTAGATATAGTAGTTATACACGAAAGAGATGTGGCAAAAAACGACAGTGCGCTACAATGATAAACAGCCTCTCATGTCATGGCCACCTGGCTTGGTCGCATCTCGAAATTTTGATCGTATCTAGGGCGAATTATTCCATCGAAATTTTCGTCGTACCACGAGCTGATTGTAGGTCGAGGTACCACTGTACTTTGAAGGGAAAGAAAAATAATCACACATGGTATTTCTGAGATTCTGTATGAATCGAAAGGATCGTCTGCTGCATTGCACATTACGAACAAGTGTTGCCTACACGTGGACGAATTGAAAAAGTAAGTCATGTGAGCAGTACAACCAGGAAGCGTGTCTCCATAGCAGTGTAGTTTGTCATCGCTAGGTAAGACGGCGCCGCCCTAAGCGAGCAATGGCAGGCAAAAGAGAGTTTTTTCTCGTTTTATGCAAGATACGAATTATTTTTTTCTTGAATATCATTCATAGACATCAAAATAAATTTTGTTAAGCGTTTTATCTGTTTATCTTTTCTCTATTTTGAACTAATTTACCCTATTGACCGCATTGTCTTTGATTATGACATTCCGTCTTTGTCACCTTGCAGTTTCGTGCATGTCAAGTCTAATTTGTGCGCATATAAGCCGTACCCTCGATTCAGTCATCATTTTGTTGAGTGATAAATAAGGCGTATATGCGAGAAAATGGCACTCGGACGTTTCGTCGAAAGACGTTTGGTCCCTGGACGTTTGGTCTCCGGACGTTTGGTAGAACGGACGTTTGGTAGAACGGACGTTTGGCAGAACGGACGTTTGGTAGAACGGACGTTTGGTAGAACGGACGTTTGGTAGAACGGACGTTTGGTCACCGGGTTGTTACTGTTGATACCAGCTCTCAAAATTATAATCATGAGAGAGAAAGAGTGAGTTTAATATCTAAATATCTAAAATCAAAATATCAACAGCAAACTCTCTGTCAAAATTTGACAGCGAGCGGACCTGGCGACCAAACGACCATTCTACCAAACGTCTGTTCTACCAAACGTCTGTTCTACCAAACGTCTGTTCTACCAAACGTTCGTTCTACCAAACGTTCTTTCTACCAAACGTTCGTTCTACCAAACGTCTGTTCTACCAAACGTTCGTTCTACCAAACGTCCGGTCGACCAAACGTCCGGGGACCAAACGTCTTTCGACGAAACGTCCGGGGACCAAATGTCTTTCGACGAAAAGTCCGGGGACCAAACGTCTTTCGACGAAACGTCCGGTAACAAGAGAATACAGTAGAACTAAACCAGTGACCAATCAGAGACGTAGAGAGCTGATTTCCGTCCATGTCTTGGATCGTCTGCACTCACTTTTAGCCACACAACAACGCCTTCATCGACATTGACAGGGCACTCCGAGAGTGGATTATATACAAGATTGATTTTGGTTAAATAAATGATCACCATGAGTAATAGTGCGTCTTCACATGTGTGTACCCCAAAGAGAGAGAACCTCCCCCCACCGCAAGTGGATGATGGACGACAAGGATAATGGCATGGTAGGACATACGCATGTATGTGGTCTATTTATGTGACACTCTAAGGCAGCAAATTAGCTCCAGCAAGGAAATGTAGCCATTTATCAATTTTCTATAGTGTGTATCCTCAATAGATTCCAAGTGTTAAAATAATAAACATTCTTGAAGTGATTCGCGTGAGCGGAATTCAATACTATTGTTTATTTGACACTGACATTTTTGGGGTGTGAAAAATATTATTGCTTCAGTTTACACTGTTTTTACAAGGCTGTGGACTTTGGAAGCTAACGACGCTTCTGGATGGTAAAAAAAGAGTTTTCATTGAAATAAATGATTGCTACTGAAAATCTAATGCACTCGTGTGTAAGAAAGTTTATTCTCTAAAGCACAGGTGTCAAAGTGGTGGCCCGGGGGCCAAATCTGGCCCGCCGCATCATTTTGTGTGGCCCGGGAAAGAAAATGATGAGTACCGACTTTCTGTTTTAGGATGAAATTAAAATGGAGTATAGATGTATATTATATTTCCTGATTTTCCTCCTTTTAAATCAATAATTGTCATTTTGTATTCATTTTTTTCTGTTTTTAGTTCAAAAATCATTTTGTAAAATCTAAAAATATATATAAAAAAGCTAAAATAAACATTGTTTTAGATCTATAAAAACTGAATAGTCAGGGATTTTAATCCAGTTCTTTTAATCCATTTATAAAACAAAAAAAAATCTAAATATTATATCTAAAGAGTATAGATGTATATTAAATTTCCTGATTTTTGAATCAATAATTGTCATTTTTTTAATCAATTTTGTTGTGTTTTTAGTTCAAAATTCATTTTGTAAAATCTAAAAATATATTAAAATATTTTCTGTTTTCCACTTTAATATGGCACATAATGATTAAAAGAGATTTTCTCTTACTAAGAAAATAAACATTGTTTTGGAGCTATAAAAAACTGAATATTCAGGGCTTTTAATCCAGTTCTTTTAATCCATTTATTTAAAAAAATCTAAATATTATATCTAAAATGGACTGGCCCGCGTGAAATCAAGTTAACGTTAAAGCGGCCTGCGAACCAACCCGAGACTCGGAATATTCAGTTTTTTATACATCTAAAACAATGTTTATTTTAGCTTTTTTAAAATATATTTTTAATTGTACAAAATGATTTTTGAACTAAAAACACAGAAAAAATGGATTAAAAAATTACAATTATTGATTTAAAAGGGGGAAAATCAGGAAATTTAATATACATCTATACTCTTCATTTTAATTTGATCCTAAAACAGAAAGTCAGCACTCATGATTTACTTTCCCGGGCCACACAAAATGATGCAGCGGGCCAGATTTGGCCCCCGGGCCACCACTTTGACACCTGTGCTCTAAAGTCTTTTTCACGGCATGGTAGTGTGTCCGTAGCGGTCTAGTTTGTCATCCCTGGCTAAGATGGCGAGCAATGGCAGGCACGTTTTATGCAACATATGTTTTTTCCTTCTTGCATTTCATTCATAGACGTCAAAATAAATTTGCCTTGCGTTATGGCGTTTCCTCTTTGTCGCCATGCAGTTTCATGCATGTCAAGTCAAATTTATGCGCATATAAGCCGCACCCTCCATTCGGTCATCATTTTTTTGCCACAAATACGACGTATATGCGAGAAAATACGGTCTGTAACATTCCGCTTTGTCACCACGAAGCAAAGACATGCGAGAGGATTGGATGAGCAAAACATGACAATTATGACTCATGATTTTAAAATAGTGACGCTTTGATGGGAACGAACAGAAGGATGCCATAATCAGTTAAAGGGCAGACTTTGCCCGTGGAGCTTCGTGGCCGTTTATTTCTCTTTTATTTGGTTCCAACTGGTTTAATTATGTTTTTGTACTCTTGTTCTTTAAGTCATGTTGGAGGTTGACATGTTGTTTTGCTATGGAAGGGTTCACAAATCCCAAAAATAACACAATCTTCTTGGTTTCTTCAGAAAATAAACTCTTTTGTCCAGGCTGGGAATGAAAATAAAGCTTGATGAAAGTATTTTTACAACTATTAAACCAAAAAAATAGGTTCAAAATCAACAAATTGGAGGGCCATCAGTGGTTCCAATGTATTTTTCACTTAGTTATGTTTAGCCAATACTTCAAATAGGTCAAGCTATTATTTTATACTCTAAAATGCGTGTTATTACAAAAAAGTGTATTTTTTTTTCGTTCACCCAAGATGAAACTTGTTTACGAAGGAAGAATTTGGAAAAAAGGAGGAAGTGGTAAAGACTGAGGGTAGACTTGTCGAATTTTAAAAGGATATTGTGGAGTGAATGCTCAGTAAATGCAATTGTGCAAATAACAAGTGTGTGGAAAAGTAAGCACTCGTCACAGCAAAGTCCGTTTAGAATTTGCGTACCCTATTTTTCTTGCATATTAGCCGCCTTCGCGTATGAGCCATAGCCTTAAAATTGCCTTAAAATGGTTGAATTGTACAATTTCTCGCGTATAAGCCGCCCCCTGATTCACAATTTTCACCTCAATATTCATGGTTTTAATAGGGAGTACAAATGTGTTACTTTGAAGGGAAAATCTAGAGAAAAATCATCGCACGTGGTATTTTGGAGATACTTTATGAATCAAAAGGATTGTCTGCTGGATTGCAAATTCTGAGAGCGTGTTGTATGCACGTAGACAAATTAAAAAAGGAAGTCATGTGAGCAGTACAACCAGGAAGTGTGTACGTAGCAGTTTAGTTTGTCATCCCTAGGTAAGATGGCGGCGCCCTGAGCGAGCAATGGTAGGCACAAGTGAGTTTTTACGCATTTTATGCAAGATACGGTTTATTTTTTTCTTGAATTTCATTCATAGACGTCAAAATAAATTCTGTTTAGCGTTTTATCTGTTTATCTTTTTCTCTATTTTGAAATAAATGACCGTATCGGCCGCATTTTCTTGCGTTATGGCGTCATGGCGTTATGGCGTCATGGCGTTATGGCGTTATGGCGTCATGGCGTTTCGTCTTTGTCACCTTGCAGTTTCGTGCATGTCGAGTCGAATTTTTGGAGCCAAAAATACGGTGTATATGCGAGAAAATACGGTAAATTTAATAGTTTAGAGTTGCATTATTCAGAGTAAAAAATATTGAAATGACATTTTATTTTAGGCTTTATCTTATCATACTACGACAATTCTGTCCATATTTTTTAAATATTTTTTTCTTATTTTGATGTCCCAACTGAATGTCATTGGGGATTTCCCAGAGAATTTAGCTCATAATTATATTTCTATAAAAAGCCCCTTATTGTTTATTTGTGGTACAGACACACGAAAGAGAATGGCCTCAATTTGAGGTCTCCCGATTGTTGGTAGCGGTGATTATCCCTGACGTCAGATTGGCCTCGCTTTTCGGGACGATTTAGTCTCAGGATTTGGCTTTAGATGAAAGGAAAGGCTTGGGAGAGAAGAGCCAAAATGGAGGATCCAGAGGAGGAAGGTAAAGAGAGACAAAGCGGAATTCTGGTACTCACTTTCCCATGAAGCACTTGGGCACAATGCTAAGTTTTCTGCGTCTGTCCTTGATCAGGTGTCGGCTCTTGGTCATCATCATGTGGTAGAGTTTCTCGCCTTTCTCCGCGATCATCACGTAGGCGTCGCGCTCCATTCCGAGTTTGAGACCTGGTTCGAACAAAATAATCCTGTATTAGAGCGTGGCGGTCAAATCTACGGCCCTCGGATTTGTTCTTTCTGCCTGACGAGCTCTTTGTAGCTCATTCAGACTGTACGTATAGCTTTTATTTGTTCAACGTGGGCGCCGTAAGTGAGTTGTGTGAGTGCGTGCGCTACTGCACTTTCACCTCCTGCCGTCAATGGCAACCAATGAGTTAACAAGGAACCTTCAAAAGGCCCAAATCAACAAAAGACATCACATGGATCTATAATACAACCCACCTTTAATACTACTACCACCACCACCAACACTACTACTACTACTACTACAACAGCTTCATCACGTGGATCAAGACAAGACAAGACAAACCACAATTACTACTACTACTACTACAGCTCTACTAGGTGCATAACAAAAACCCCTACAACTACTCCAGCCTTATCAAGTGGATATATAACACAACCCACTACTCCAACCATTACAGCTCCATCTAGTAGGTGTATAAAACAAACCCTACTACTACTACTACTTCTACTACTACTTCTACTACTACTTCTACTTCTACTACTACTTCTACTACTATTTCTACTACTACTTCTACTTCTACTACTACTTCTACTACTACTTCTACTACTACAGCTCCATCACATGGGTCTGTAACACAACCCACTACTCCAACCATTACAGCTCCATCTAGTAAGTGTATAAAACAAACCCTACTACTACTTCTACCACTACTTCTACTACCACTACTTCTACTACTACTACTTCTACTACTACTTCTACTACTTCTACTACTACTTCTACTACAGCTCCATCACATGGGTCTGTAACACAACCCACTACTACTACTACTACAGCAAATTCTATTGGATCTTTTACACAACCCACTACTACTACTGCTACTAGTACTACTACAGCAAATTCTATTGGATCTTTAACACAACCCACTACTACTACTGCTACTACTACAGTAAATTCTATTGGACCTGTAACACAACCCACTACTGCTACTAGTACTACTAGTACTACTACTAGTACTACTACTAGTACTACAGCAAATTCTATTGGATCTTTAACACAACCCACTACTACTACTGCTGCTACTGCTACTACTACTACTACTGCTGCTGCTACTGCTACTGCTACTACTACTGCTGCTACTACTGCTACTACTACTACTACTGCTGCTACTACTGCTACTACTACTGCTGCTACTACTGCTGCTACTACTACTACTACTACAGTTGATTCTAGTGGTTGGATAACACAACCTCCTATGACCACAGCTCCGTTTAGTGGATGTATAACACAATCCCCATTACTACTACTTCTACCACCACTACTGTGCCTTATACTCCCATAACAGTTACAGATTTCATTGAACGGCATTAGAAAGGGTAGTGATTTGAAATGAGAGGAAAAAAGAATGAGTATAAAAATAGATGAAACAATAGTAAGTCAGTTTGCCCATTTAGTCGTGAGTGCTTCAACTGCTCTTTGATAATGGACGCTGGGCTCTGTTACATGTGACAGCAGCTGAAGTGGACATCAACAATGGGGGTTATTGAACAACAAATGAGTGTCTTTCTAGTCCCGGGACCTCTCGGCTTCTTGTCCAGCTGCCACACTTTGTCTTGAGCCGCTTGCTTCTTGTCATCTTTCACTTCCTAACATGACCTAATCGCATTATCTAAGAAGGCTGTTAACATACCGGTGGACTGGGATTTGCTAAAGAAAGTGACGTCCCGCAACAAATGAAAGCAACGCCATAACAAGCAGAAGCAGACACATTTGCTTAGTCCAAATAACGAGCCATTTTCGTCCCGTCGTCCCTTGATTGCGGCAGATGACATTTACTGAAATGGACAATTGACATTGCTGACGTCATATGCATATATTGAACCGCTTCCTTTTCTGAAGGCGGGAAAAATATAGAAACGTGTTCTCTTTTTAGAATTCTGTCTACACAAGTCAAACATCACTGATAGGACATTTTTTTTATTCATGACGCCCCGATAAAAGATACGCAGTCGCAGCAGAAAATAGCTTGAATCACTCTCGTTGGCTCCTTGTGTCACTCGGCGTTAAGGTCACTTAAGTACAGTAATCCCTTGAATATCGCGGCTAATGTAGACCAGCCATGGCCGCGATAAACGAAAAAAACGCAAAGTAGGATCACCCCCATTATAACTAACACAATACCATATTTTTACGACTATAAGGCGCACATAAACGTCTTGAATTTTCTCCAAAATAGACAGGGCGCCTTATAACCCAGTGCGCTTTATATATGGACCAATACTGAAATTGTTATCACAATAAAATAAAATAAATCAGTCGATAGGGTACACCATCCTCTACAGCTCTCAACTACGGCAAGCAGCCCCCGACTCTACTATTTTCCCCGTCGAAAAAGTACTGCGCAGTGACTGCTGGGATATATAGTTCTTTTGTCAATACACACAGTATGACGGTGAGCACACTAATTTGGTGCTCGCCGTCATTCCGACTGGATTTACAAAAGAAATCCGCCGCTAGATGTTGGTGTCAACAGAGCATTCAAAGCTAGACTGCGAACTATATATATATATATAGATATATATAGATATATATATATATATATATATATATATATATATATATATATATATATATATATATATATATATATATATATATAGATATATAGATATATAGATATATAGATATATAGATATATAGATATATATATATATATAGATATATAGATATATAGATATATAGATATATAGATATATATAGATATATAGATATAGATATATATAGATAGATATATAGATATATAGATATATAATATGTTATATGGATGAATATCGAACTGCAACATGAGATTATGGCTACGTGAGGCGTATGCCAAGCGACCGTATGGCTTTTTTCACGGCTCACCGTCACTTTTGATTTGCGACCAAGTCACAAAAATGAAATTATGACGCGAGTACATTGTAAACTGGCTAAATAAAGTACAACCGAACTCAGTTTTGCTTCCGTTGCCTTTTTAAAAACGTGCTTTTAGCGTGTGGGTGTAGCGTGCATGTTTAAGCTGCTGTATGTTTTGCCATGCCTGGCTGCGTCTATAAAAACGGTGCGTCCTTTGTGTGTTTAAAATACAGAAATAGCACTCGTTACTGACACTGCGACTAAAAATACGATGCGCTTTATAGTCGTGAAAATATGGTACCCGTTTTCGGGCCTATACAGAAATAAAAGCACACAAGTAAAATTATCAAAAAGTGTATACAGTAATCCCTCGATTATCGCGGTTAGCTCTGATTGGTTGTTTCTCTCGTTGTACCCTGCCATTGGCTGGCCACCAATTCGGGATCCCCCCCGTCAGCTGGGATAGGCTCCCCCCCGACCCTAGTGAGAATAAAGCGGTTCAGAAAATGAATGAATGAATAAATGTTTGTTGTTGGTTTCGTACACTACATATTTATGTTGTTGACTACTTATTAATTGATTATTTATTCATCTATATCACCAGTGTCAAAGTGGCGGCCCGGGGGCCAAATCTGGCCCGCCGCATCATTTTGTGCGGCCCAAGAAAGTAAATCATGAGTGCCGACTTTCTGTTTTAGGATCAAAGTAAAATGAAGAGTATAGATGTACAGACGCTCCCCTACTTACGAACATTCAACTTACGAACAACGGTACATACGAACATGTCTGCAAATTGCGTTTAAGTCCAAAAATGTTCGCAAGTCCAATTTTGTATTTCGCGTCTTTTTCGGAGTAGTACTTCTTTCCGCCGCTAATACCGACGCCTGGCGCTGTGAGAGCTCAGCTCACCCAGCATCTACCTTCTTCTTCGTTGCAATGCGGAAGTGCGTGAATGTATCTCCAGTGTGCAAAGAACCTTTTTCATTTGTATCATTAAATATCTCATGCATCCAATATTGAATATGGTTGGTAAAAAGCTAAAGGCTTCTATTGAGGGAGTTGCAAGGAAGAGGCAAGCCATTTCATTTGAAACGAGTGGCAATAATAACGAAGCTTGATGCGCGTGAGTGGTGAGCGTTGCACATTCAGTACCATTTATAAACAGAAAGATCGAGCAGCAGGACCCAAATATTGAACGTTGCACAAAGTTTGCAAATCAATTGAATGATGCCATACAGTGCTACTGCATCATTTATGATGAAAAAAAGAAGAAAACTGTGCAATTGTCATTAGGTCGCTTCTTTTGGCCAGTTTCTAATACATAAATCTCTCTCTCTCTACAGTACTGTACATATTCTCTCCATTTTATTAAAAAAAAAAAAATTTCAGTACAAACCAATGCGTGTTACTTATACAAGCCTTAAACATACAAATGCACTTATATAAACCTTCAATATACTTATATAGGCCTTAAACATAAATTATAATACAAAATATAGCACTAAATCAACTTACAAACAAATTCAACTTATGAACAATCGCTCGGAACCAATTGCGTTCGTAAGTTGAGGAGTGTCTGTATATTACATTTCCTGATTTTCCCCCTTTTAAATCAATAATTGTCATTTTTTAATCCATTTTTTCTGTGTTTTTAGCTCAAAAATCATTTTGTAAAATCTAAAAATATATTTAAAAAAAGCTAAAATAAACATTGTTTTAGATCTATAAAAAACCTGAATATTCAGGGCTTTTAATCCATTTTTAATCCATTTATAAAAATAAAACAAATCTAAATATTATATCTAAAATGGTCCGGCCCACATGAAATCGAGTTGACGTTAACGCGGCCCGCGAACCAACCCGAGTCTGACACCCCAGCTTTAAAATGTCCTTCTACTTATATAATGACAATAAAAGCATTCAATTCCATTCAAAAAGGAAGCATGAGTGGAAATGAGGCGTTTGCGACTGATCAGACATCTGTTGGCCTCGGGTCACTTTCCTTCGGCTCGTCACTCGACACCCCGAGCCACCGCCGCACACTGGCGGGTGTTCACATCTGACGTTGTTCAAATCCGCCCTTGGCTATTATTTAACATATTCCCGGATGACCAAAGGCAAATTTACCAGCTTCCGAGAGTCGATCGGTTAAGTACTTCCGCATTCTAATCGAATTGCGTCCAAACGATCAACAATGTTAGTTATCTTTGCGATCAGCTGGCCTTTAATGTCACAAAGTAAAACTTGTTAAAGCCCTTCCGAGAGTGTCATAAACATAACATTAATGAAGACAGATGGCTGGCTCGACAGGTGGCAAGCATTTTTAAGGCAAAAAGTGGGGGGAAACACAATTTGAGGTGATAAAGGGGGATTGAGTTACATGGCAAAACTCAAATCAGCTTCTGTTTCATTATTGGCGTATTTCCTGGAGTATAAATCACACTTTTTTCCAAGTCTGAGACTTCGGTTTTTGTTTTTGGATTTTTTTCAGGACATACCAAGTGGAACAACGAAGCGCTAAATTAATTTTTCTGCTGAAGATGATGATTTTAATGGATTTAATAGTGATTTGGATTAAGGTTTTCAAGGTCAAGTTGGGTTATGGTTATCTGAATAATGGTTCAATCTGTTAAATTAACTGACACCAACCTAGCCGGTTAATAATCTCCAGTTTATTGTTATTTCTATGTTGTATCGTTTGTTTTTTTTTGTCTCGGATCAAATACTTGAAATTCTCCACCAAAAGCAAATTAGATTTAACGCAAGGCAATAATGTTTTTCCTCTCTTCATTGCTCATCTTTTGGCGAGTGCTATTTCTATTGCGAAAAATTCCGTAATCGCTGAGGCTAACCACAAAAATCACAAGCTGAGCTCACATCTTGGCAGCCAATCAAACTAAAAAGAAAAACAGTTTCCAGAATTGTAAACCATGTTTGATTAACGCAACGATAGCAAAATAGCCGATTCATTCTCAACTACTGTATCTTGTCATATGCCATAACAACCACATATTTCAGCCAAAACTAAACATGGCGCCACCTAAAGTTGCCATATAATAACCTAAAATTGTCATATAATAACCTAAAATTGTCATATAATAACCTAATATTGTCATATAATAACCTAATATTGTCATATAATAACCTAACATTGTCATATAATAACCTAACATTGTCATATAATAACCTAATATTGTCATAATAACCTAATATTCTCATAATAACCTAATATTGTCACAATAACCTAATATTGTCATATAATAACCTACAATTGTCATATAATAACCTAAAATTGTCATATAATAACCTAATATTGTCATATAATAACCTAATATTGTCATATAATAACCTAATATTGTCATATAATAACCTAATATTGTCATATAATAACCTAATATTGTCATATAATAACCTAATATTGTCATATAATAACCTAATATTGTCATATAATAACCTAATATTGTCATATAATAACCTAATATTGTCATATAATAACCTAATATTGTCATATAATAACCTAATAGTCATATAATAACCTAATATTGTCATGTAATAACCTAATATTGTCATATAATAACTTAATATTGTCATTTAAGGTTTTGTTCCAGGACGCACACCAATGCAGGACACTATGTTTATTACCATATTGGCCTGAATATAAGACGACCCCCTTTTTTTCACCAAATTCAATTTTTATGCAGAAAATAATGGCAGTCTATCGAAAAGAAATGATTATAATAATATATTGGGGAGAAAAAGCATGTTATTTGGCTCATTCAAATCATGCAAAAACTGTCTATCACATCTTAATACATACGAGCATTTAAAAATGTACTCACTCTCTCTCTGCTCTCGCTCCCTCAAAATGGCGTCCAGCCATTTCTGTTTATCCTCCGCTGTTTTGGCCATGCAGACAAACCACTTGTTTTTTGCCGTGTTGTGGATCTTCCAGCCATTGGTTACTGTGTAATTGTTGCTGTGATAATCGGCTGTAAAAAAAGAAAAAAACATGTATTTAAATAAATTGTTGACAGACGAATGTGAGTAATTAAAAAAACAAAATTACAGAAGAGAATAAGTTTTCTTGGATTATGATTTTTTTTTAAAGAGGAGAGAACTAATCACTGAATATGTAAAGATTCATTTATGAATCATAATTATATTTAGGCGACCGAGTGGTTAGCGCGTCGGCCTCACAGTTCTTGGGGTCGTGGGTTCGAGGCCCCAGTCAGTCCTCACAATACAGAGTTTTCATGTTCTCCCCGGGCTTGCATGGGTTTTCTACGGGTACTCCAGTTTCCTCCCACATCCTAAAAAGATGCATGCTAAGCTAGCTGGTTGAATACTCTAAATCGCCCTTAGCTGTGATTGGTTGTCTGTCTAATCGAGCCCTGCGATTGGCTGGCCACCGATTCAGGGTGTCCGTTGTTAGCTGGGATAGGCTCCAGCACCCCCCACGGCCCTTGTGAGATGAATGAATGAAAAATAATTATATCCATAACAGCATAGAAGTATTATTCAATTGTTGTAAACATTTTAAATGATCTTCATTTTGACAAAATGTTTTCAAATGACTTTCTATACCCACATAAAAATTTCTTAATTTTCCTAATTTCATGCTAAATTCCGTACCCAAAGTTACGTACCGTATTTTCACGACTATACGGCGCATCGTATTTTTAGCCGCAGTTTCAATAACAAGTGCTATTTCTGTATTTTACACATACAAAGGACGCACCGTTTTTATAGACGCAGCCAGGCATGGCAAAACATACACCAGCTTAAACATACACGCTAAAAACACGTCTTTCAAAAGGCAACGGAAGCAAAACTGAGTTCGGTTGTACTTTATTTAGCCATTTTACAATGTACTCACGTCATCATCACCCACAAAGTCCTCATTTTCTGTGTCCAAATTGAACGAGTGTCCAAATGAGTCATCGAAAATGCCGAGTTTTATACGTTCGTCCAGGCAGCCACAATCTATTCGCAAATAGTAGCTAGCTAGTAGCTAGCGTAACTATTACAACGCTGCTTTCCATGCTTCGTAAAGCTGTGTTGATGTCGATGTATACAGGCCACAATCCATTGGGTGTATTGACAAAAGAACTATATAACCCAGCAGTCACTGCACAGTACTTTTTCTACGGGGAAAATAGTAGAGTCGGGGGCTGCTTGCCATAGTTGTGAGAGATGGTGTACCGTATCGACTGATTTATTTTATTTTATCGTGATAACAATTTTAGTATTGGTCCATATATAAAGCGCACTGGATTATAAGGCGCACTGTCTATTTTGGAGCAAATTTAAGACTTTTATGTGCGCCTTATAGTCGTGAAAATACGGTAAGTACATGGTCTTTTGGGTTTTTGGATTGCTATCGTAAAAAAAAAAGAGAATAAAGCATTATCTCAACCGACAAACGACACCAAAGAGAAAATTACAAACGGCCTTCCATCTTCTGTCAGACTCAACAAAAATCTAACCTCTCCTAATTGAATCTTCCTCTGTGCTGCAGGTGAGAAGCTCCTAAATAATGAATAGCTTCTGGTCCAGGGTTACTTTACCTTGAAGGTCAAAGGTTACAGGAATACTTGTGATATTTGAATCTCCGCTGGGAGTCTTCGAAGAGGCTAAGGTCGTTTTGGCTACGTACATTTTACCCTGCTGCTGTTTTTACTTCTGCACCAATCAATGAAAGACTGACATCTGGTCAGCTTTAGAAGCCCTTGGGGAAACATTTAACCTTTACCTGAAAAGTGAAAACTAAGCTAGCTTTCAAAGCTTAAAAAAAAAAGAAAACACGACCTTGTCTTAATCAACTCTGAACTTATCTGTAACACATTCAACCCTGATTCGTGCAAAATTCCGTTCCAAGCCGTTCGAGATTTCACCAATAGTCTAAACACTTTTAGCCAGTTCTGTTTTTTTTATGTCTCCGTCTTTGTGGTGGTGCGATTGCCACATTTTCTGGCAGTGTAGAAAACAAAACAAAAAAAACCCAGAAAGAGGAAGCACGTGATAGGGAGGAAGACGGTGTTTCTACACCATCGCAAACACAAACGCGGCAGTGTCGGCTGTAAAACGCTGATACCGAACCACATCCAGAACCGCAGATGAGGCGTTGGCATTCGGTAGTAAACAAAAAGCAAGTTTCTCGGAGGTTGAGGTGATTTCCTTTTGCATTGCAAACTTGCAGCCGCACCTTTAACAGAGTTATTTGACATCAAATAGATGGTTTTCCACAAGAGCTCGTGTACTTTATGAAACTGAAACTCCAACAACGGCACCCCACCCAAACCCTCAGCTAAAATTCTCTTCAATAAAAAAATGTTGACAAAGCTAGCCAGCCTGACTTTTGTACAGTTTTTTGCAAACTTCTATTTTTTTTTAGCTTCCTGAGATCAGCATAGCAAAAAAACATTTTTTCACAATGACTTACCCTGTTTTCTCGCATATTAAGCACCCCCACGTATAAGCTGTACCCTTAAAAGCCTTAAAATGGTTGAATTTCACAATTTCTCGCGTATAAGCCGCCCTCTGATTCACAATTTTCACCTCCATGTTCATGGTTTTAATAGAGTGCAAAGTGTGAATATAAAAATCATTGCACGTGGTATTTCTGAGATACTTTATGACTCAAAAGGAAAGTCTGCTGGATTGCACATTCCTAAAGATTGTTGATTGTGTGTGGTTCCAGTTTTTGTCAAACTTTACGTCTTTTTGAGTCTATCCGTTTTTGCTACTGCAACCAAGATGGCGCCGTTCAAGTGGCAGCCGGTGGCGGTAGCTCCGTCCACTCTTGCTCGTTTTGTGTTTTTGCTGCTTTTCTGTCTTAATGATTTGATTTGGTGATTCTTAATGATCCCATTGACTTTGTACTTGGTGCTTTTGCTTTGTCGTTGTGCGGCCTTTGCGACTGTACTGTCTAATTTATAACTATGCCTTTTCTTGCTACTGTCACAATGAAATTTCCCGATTACGGGATGAATAAAGTTATCCAATCCAATCCAATCCAATTGCACATAGAATAATTAAAAAAGGGAGTCATGTGAGCAGTACAACCAGGAAGTGTGTCCGTAGCGGTCTAGTTTGTCATCCCTAGGTAAGATGGCGGCACCCTGAGCGAGCAATGGCGGGCACAAGTAAATTAGTTTTTTTCACGTTTTATGCAAGATATGGTTTATTTTTTTCTTGAATTTCATTCATAGACGTCAAAATCAATTTTGTTTTGCATTTCATCCGTTTATCTTTTCTCTATTTTGAAATTAATGACCGTATCGGCCGCATTGTTTTGCGTTATAGCGTTTCATCTTTGGTACCTTGCAGTTTCGTGCATGTCAAGTCTCATTTGTGCGCATATAAGCCGTACCCTTGGTTTAGTCATCAGTTTTCTTGAGCGAGCGACAAATACGGACGGCGTGTATGCGAGAAAATACGGTAAATGTATAGCATGACAGCATCATCTCGGTACGACTATTGAAACATACAACGCAAGATGAGAGGCAGTTTCCCCGTTCATCGCAAGAATAATAATAAAAAATGTTTTATTCTGAATGAGATTAAATCTAAAGGGGAAATTCAAAATTTCGTAATACGAAACAAAAAGGGGAAGAAAGCACATTTACTGATGCAGGAAGTTTGTTTCTATGAAAGGATACAGTATGCTAATGTTGAATGTTGCTTTGTTTAGTTTTTTCTTTAGAATCGTCGACTGATAAAATTGTCATTCTTTAAGCATGATATGCGTACACGCACACACACCCTTTTCACCCGTCCACCTTTTCACTATATAAATATAGCGCATCAGCAAGCAATGTACTTACTGCCAGCATCATACAGCAACATCTACAGAATCTTGAATTTCGTGACCGGACATTTCGTCGAAAGACATTTGGTCCCCGGATGTTTGGTCGACCGGACGTTTGGTAGAACGCACGTTTGGTCGACCGGACGTTTGGTCGACCGGACGTTTGGTCGACCGGACGTTTGGTCGACCGGACGTTTGGTCGACCGGACGTTTGGTCGACCGGACGTTTGGTCGACCGGACGTTTGGTCGACCGGACGTTTGGTCGACCGGACGTTTGGTCGACCGGACGTTTGGTATAACGGACGTTTGGTCGAACGGACGTTTGGTATAACGGACGTTTGGTCGAACGGACGTTTGGTAGAACGGACGTTTGGTAGAACGGACGTTTGGTAGAACGGACGTTTGGTAGAACGGACGTTTGGTAGAACGGACGTTTGGTCGACTGGACGTTTGGTCGACCGGACGTTTGGTAGAACGGATGTTTGGTAGAACGGACGTTTGGTAGAACGGACGTTTGGTTGACCGGACGTTTGGTTGACCGGACGTTTGGTTGACCGGACGTTTGGTTGACCGGACGTTTGGTAGAACGGACGTTTGGTAGAACGGACGTTTGGTCGACTGGACGTTTGGTCGACCGGACGTTTGGTCGACTGGACGTTTGGTCGACCGGACGTTTGGTAGAACGGATGTTTGGTAGAACGGACGTTTGGTAGAACGGACGTTTGGTTGACCGGACGTTTGGTTGACCGGACGTTTGGTTGACCGGACGTTTGGTAGAACGGACGTTTGGTAGAACGGACGTTTGGTCGACTGGACGTTTGGTCGACCGGACGTTTGGTAGAACGGATGTTTGGTAGAACGGACGTTTGGTAGAACGGACGTTTGGTTGACCGGACGTTTGGTTGACCGGACGTTTGGTAGAACGGACGTTTGGTAGAACGGACGTTTGGTAGAACGGACGTTTGGTAGAACGGACGTTTGGTAGAACGGACGTTTGGTCGCCGGGTTGTTACTGTTGAAACCAGCTCTCAAAATTATAATCATGAGAGAGAAAGAGTGAGTTTAATATCTAAATATCAAAATATCAACAGTAAACTCTGTCATAATTTGACAGCGAGCGAACCCGGCGACCAAACGTCCGGTCGACCAAACGTCCGTTCTACCAAACGTCCGGGGACCAAACGTCTTTCGACAAAACGTCCGAGCACCCTTGAATTTAGTGTATACTGATTGGGCACCCCGTCCACTTTGGAGAAAATATTTAGACTTTTGATTGAGCCCTATGTGAGTAACTATGTGCCGCGTTGCAATTCTCAGTTTTTTTTATCGCTTAATAAGGGGAATGGCAATCATTTATAAGGGGAGCGTTGGCCAAGGTTTGGGCTGTTGACGTTCATCTTTCAGAGCCATTGACGGCATATAAGTTAACTTTTTGGACCAAAAATAAACTGGTTCGGCCCACATGAGATCTAGTTCTCACTCACGTGGTTCGCGAACCGACCCCCAACAAGATTTAACAAACCACTCACTCGGAAAGAAATATTCGGGTTCCACCAAAATAACGTTTTTACACCCAATCTGAGAGTGCTAAGAAAACACGAACCTGTTCCATCTTCCACGTTTTCCACCTCCATCACCTCCGTGTTGATTCTGCCCCTGAACACGTAGAGAGGACCGCTCATAGACTTGGTCCTCTTGGTGGACTTTTTCCCAGAAACCCTAGGAAAGGAGAAAATTGTGCGGTTACACTCAGCATGGAAAACATCCGCCAGCAACAGTTAAACAGCATCTGCAACACTTGGCTACAGTGGTACCTCGAGATACAAGCTTAATTCGTTCCGGGACTGAGCTCGTATGTTGATTTACTCGTCACTCAAATGAACGTTTCCCATAGAAATGAATAAAAAAACTAATTAATTCGTTCCAAACCTCTGACCCTCTGTCTTAATGATTTGATTTGGTGATTCTTAATGATCCCATTTACTTGGATTTGCTTTGTACTTTGTGTTTTTGCTTTGTTGTTCTGTCTAATCACCCTCTTGCTACTGCCACAATGAAATTTCCCAAATACGGGATGAATAAAGTTATCCAATCCAATCCAAAAAACACTCAAAACAGGATACTGGAAAAACATTTTTATTTGTTCTAATTATTTTTTTTAGTTTAATAGTACTAAAATGTGTTTAAAAGTACTAAAATTAGACAGATTTCGCAGAGGGGAGATAGAGGGACAGAAGGGGGCGGGACTTTTTCCATGGCAAC
This sequence comes from Stigmatopora argus, assembly GCF_051989625.1. NCBI lineage: Eukaryota > Metazoa > Chordata > Actinopteri > Syngnathiformes > Syngnathidae > Stigmatopora > Stigmatopora argus. Next base: position 28,247,775 of record NC_135387.1, read on the forward strand.
ACGCTTGTAACAGAACATAAACAAATTTAAATGAACTTGGATTACGATGCAGACACTCAAAAATAAGTTTAATCTAACTTTACACTAAACTTAATTCTAATTTTGTTTTAAAATTTGATACCTTTCTTCTCCCGTTGGCTCTATTGGCCCCGCCTCCACCCTGACTTTCAGATGCAACCTATCTAGGGTTGTTTGAGTTAGAAAATATTTGAAGGTTTTAGCGTTTCAAAAAAAACTGCCAACAGCTAACTAGCGCATGTTTTTTTCCTTTTGATGCCACCCGAAGATAACCTCCCAAAAAGGGGGTTTGCCCTCGGCTTAGCACCCTTACATGTCTGACTGTGTTAGTTAGAGAGACCCCATATTATAAGGACGATGAATGTACTCACGCAATAATTTTTTGTTGTTGCTTATGTTCTGGTTCATAATTAACATATTTTGGCTTCCTTTTTTGTTACTCTTATTTTCTTTAGGGATTTTCCATTTCTTTTCCCTCTGTTTTTTATTCATTATTTTGTTTCCTTTTTTCATAACATTTTTCTCTTGGTTTTTTTTCGTGGTTGCCAATGTTTTTTTCTTATTATTATTTTCATTGCCTAAAGTGATGATGCCTTTTGTTGTGCAATCGAAGGTCGCGCTTTATTCACAGCCGCAAACGTGAAGTTGTTGACCCATCTGGACGAGAATTTTTCAGAGCTTCAAAATATTCCCAAAATGATGCACACAAATGTCCTCACAATAGAATAACGCACCAACGAGAAGTAGTATATACTCCTCTCGTATTAGCGAACAAGCTCCGCCATTCGCACTGACAAACGGGGAAAAAAAACACTGAAAAAAATACCACGCTCCGCCCAGTGCTCGTAGAGACATTACAAAGAGGGAGTTTCGGGGAGAGAAACACCAAGAAAACCTCATTTTGTTTAGTTTTTTTTTTCCAATATGTCGTTTTCCCCAAGCACCATGACTCACCTGGACTTCCTCTTACAGTAGACCAAAAGATTATCAAATAGGAAAAAGACCCGCTCTTGAATATTTCCAGCAGAGATCTTGAGGAGATTCCCGTGTAGCAGCAACTCTGTGCAGATGTCCGTCAAGTTTGTCCCCTAAACAAAACAAAAAAAAGAGTAAAAGTCAATTTTATTTAAACTAATTGTTACTTTTCAATTGACTCATTCAAAAACACAGGGCATTTTTTTTCCTGCCCGGGAAGTCATCCACACAAAATCCCTAAATTTGAGATTCCAACTTATACTTAGTGTAAATGTTATCATCTGGCCCCAGCTGTTACGGAAGCTACTAAACATCACAGTGGATGGGGTTAACCTTGCTTTATATTTTCCTATGGGGAACGTAAATCCCATTTAGCGGGAGGGGGATAATCTTGCACCTAAAAATGCACAAAATAGCATAAAAGCACCAGTTCATTTAAAAAAATGACGAAGGGAATGTCACACTGCAAACGCTTCAGTAATCTAGATTTGTTTCATTCAGATGCTATAAATTGCATTTTAAAAAACCTATGCCGCTTGATTGACGTATTCATCTTCTGTAGAGGCGAATTGCTAAAAGTCAAGTCATAATATAAAAAAATAAATAAATAAATCTGAAATTGAAAGTGTGTCAGTTGTCGTTCCTCATTGTAAAACGGCTCTTTCCACTCTTAATCATCTAGAACTAAACACGCCCATATTCCGACGCCAACCTCGACACTCGCATGCATCCATCAGATTAGGACCAAACTGTGGTCTTTTCATGTTACGACAGCGTGGAAACCCCCCTCAACCAGCTACGCCCGTGCTCGAGTGTCCATTATTGAGTCTCGAGGGGATGTTTTCATGACAGAGGGTCATTCATTCATTCATTTTTTGCACTGCTTCATCCTCACTAGGGTCGCGTGGGGTGCCGGAGCCTATCCCAGCTGACTTCAGGCCAGAGGCGGGGGACACCCTGAATCGGTGGCCGGCCAATCGCACGGCACGAGGAGATGGGCAACCAATCAATCGTAGCGCGTTACGTCTCGGGTGCGACGTAGTGTAGGACCCAAATGCAGGGAAGCAGTCAAGGACTTGGAATGGAGTGCTCTAACAAAACTTAAATACTTAAGGCAGGAATCTTTAGAAAATAACAAGGACTTAGAAATCTAATTGGCTGAATGTTAAGACCAACCGTATGTATACATCTATGTGTATGTATATGTATGTATATTTATGTGTATATGTATGTATATTTATGTGTATAAGTATATGTATGTATATTTATGTGTATATGTATATGTATGTATATTTATGTGTATATGTATAATATATATATATATATATATATATATATATATATATATATATGTATAGTATATATATTTTATTTATCTATATATTTATTAATTTATTTATCACCTATTTATTTATGTCAAAAATGCATTTTTCTGTGTCTGTATTCTCACCCTCTTGCTACTGTGACAATGAAATTTCCCGAATACTGGATGAATAAAGTTATCTAATCTAATCTAATCTCATCTCATCTCATCTCATCTCATCTCATCTCATCTCATCTCATCTCATCTCATCTCATCTCATCTCATCTCATCTCATCTCATCTCATCTAATCTAATCTAATGTCATCTCATCTCATCTCATCTCATCTCATCTCATCTCATCTCATCTCATCTCATCTCATCTCATTTAATCTCATCTAATCACAAAATCAAACCTGACGGGAAGACACAGGGAAAGGAGGAACATGGAACAGGGAGCATTGCACGGCAATTTGGCATGGTACAAACAAAGCAGACGATCCGACAAAGACTAACAAACGCACGGGGTTTAAATAGACAGACGAGGGTTGATTACAAAGTCCACGCAGCTGGTTACAAGAGGAAGGGAATTCCAGAGGGACATGAGGCGAAAAGTAAACAAAAGCAACCAAAACTCCAACTAACCCAACAGCTAGGGGCCAATTTAAAGTATCCAATCAGCCTAGCATACATGTTTTTAGAGTGACAGCAAGTAAGTCAACTCTTTGGGCCAAAAATAAACGGATCCGGCTCACATGAGATCCGGTGGGCACCAACGTGGCCCGCCAACCAAACGGACTCTGACACCCTTACAGTGTAATCATAGCGGCACCGAGTTGTAATTTTATCCCTCATTTCGTCTTGAGCACCACAAAAGCACCCGCGTGCAATATCAGTGAGGTAATCGTGATTTAGAAGTTTTTGTATACAATCTGGAACCCAAAACTACCATTCAGGAAACCAGTTAGAATTTTATGAGGCCTACAGTTGATGTTAACATACCCTATTTAAAGAGCAATTTCTTGCTTTTCCGTTGTTTCTGGTGAACTACGACCGTGGTCAAATGTTGACATTTTTGCGGAGGGGAAATTGGAGATGGTGGATTGGTTCTGGCGAGCAAACAGTGGGATGCAGCAGTGAGGCCCACTCACATGGTCCATCCTTCTGGTTTTTGTTTTTTTTGCTTGTCTTCCCTCCAAAAGGTCCCCTGGAAAAAAAAAGGCTCCCCTTTGCTGGTAGGACTAGATCTCAGCATCCTAGGTCTCTTGTGATTGGGCAGAATGCCCGTTGGCATCCCCCTTGGCACCCTGTGTCGCTGGATTGTCCCCGTGGAGCCCCCTAAAACAAGGCCTCTGTTGTGGTGGGTGAGAGAGGCGTGAAAAATGCAGCGGGGCCTTCATTCAGTTCCCGAGCCTCATCCGTGCCCCTCTAGGAAATTGCCCATGATGGCAATTCCCTTCTTTAGCATGGACAAAAATATATATACCACGTTGGGGAATAGTGTTGACATGTACGTGGGGTCAAAAGGATAATATTGTGGGTGTTTTTTTTAATTTTTTTATTATTTTTTATTACAGGTATTACGTTTTTCCTCCCTCGTTCCAATCGGGATGAAAAGTTTCCTCCAACACGGGTGGGCCTCAATCATGTAATCACGCGTTTCCAGCAATTTGCCGGACACTGAACACGGTCTAGTATTTTGCTATGTTAAATATTCTCAGGGGCGGCCCGGCGGTAAAGTGGTTAGCGCGTCGGCCTCGCAGTTCTGGGGTCCTGGGTTCAAATCCAGGTCGGTCCACCAGTGTGGAGTTTGCGTGTTCTCCCCGGGCTTGCATGGGTTTTCACCGAGTACTTCGGTTTCCTCCCACATCCCAAAAACATGCACTCTAGGCTAATTGTACGCTAAACAGTCTTTAGATGAGTGCGATTGGTTGTGTCTCCGTGTGCCCTGCGATTGGCTGGCCATCGATTGAGGGTGTCGCCCACCTGGTGCCCGTAGTTAGCGAGGATAGGCTCGAGCACCCCCGGGACCCTTGTGAGGATAAGCGGTTTAGAAAATAAATGAATGAAAAATTAATTGTCATATTAGTCATTAAAACTAGCGTATTTTATCGGTCAGTCCTCACAATGCGGAGTTAGCATGTTCTCCCCGGGCTTGCATGGGTTTTCTACGGGTACTTCGGGTTCCTCCCACATCCCAAAAACATGCATGATAGGCTGATTGGACACTCTAAATTGCCCCTAGACATGAGTGTGGGCGTGAATGGTTGTTTGTCTCCTTGTGCCCTGCAATTGGCTAGCCACTAATTCAGGGTGTCCCCTGCCCGGTGCCTGAAGTCAGCTAGGATAGGCTACAGCACCCCCTGTGAGCCTTGTGAGGATAAGTGGTTCAGAAAATGAATGAATACATATTCTCAAAGTACAACGTTGCTCCACTGACCGGAATCTTAAGTACCGTATTTTCTCGCATATTAGCCGCTTCCGCGTATAGGCCGTACCCTTAAAATTGCCTTAAAAATCGTTGAATTTTACAATTTCTCTCGTATAAGACACTCCCTGATTCTCAATTTTCACCTCCATATTCATGGTTTTAATAGGGAGTACAAATGTTACTTTGAAGGGAAAATCTTAAGAAAAATCATCGCATGTGGTATTTCTGAGACACTGTATAAATCATAATGATTGATTTCTGGATTTCCGAAAGGATTTTGCCTGCACGTAGACAAATTCAAAAAGGAAGTCACGTGATCTGTACAACCAGGAAGTGTCTTCGTAGCGGTCTAGTTTGCACCAGTAAACTACAGTAAGATGGCGGCGCCCTGAGCGAGCAATGGCAGGCACAGGTCGTTTTTTCACGTTTTATGCAAGATTCGGTTTATTTTTTTCTTGAATTTCATTCATAGCTGTCCAAATAAATTTTGTTAAGCGTTTTATCTGTTTATCTTTTCTCTATTTCGAAATAAATGACCGTATCGGCCGCATTGTCTTGCGTTATGGACTTTTGTGCATGTCAAGTCTAATTTGTGCGCATATAAGCTGTACCCTCGATTCAGTCATCATTTTTTTAGCAACAAAAACAGCGTATATGCGAGAAAATACGGTAATTATTGCAGACACCTATCGAGCTACTGTTCAATCTAAGTGCCTGTTGTTTACTACCCAGATAAGAACATGAAGATGGCAAAAACAAATGAACGAAAGTATTGATCAATTTATGTGGTCTGAACCCAGCGTAGTTTTCCCCGCTTCCTTTCGGGAGCACAAACTATTCTGTATTGAGACAATGAAGACCGAGGGCGTTTACATTCGAGTACGAGCTCCTCGGTCGTGGTAAGGAAGAGGGTTACGTCACCCTCTAGGTTATCTACTCGGCCCATTCGGAACCCATTGCCGATCTGGTACGATTGATAACGAATGGGGAGGAGTTTGTCAGGGTACGTTTACATTTTAGGGATGTCCCCGATGGGTTATTTTTGCATGCGAGGTGAGTCCAAGTGAGTGAAAAATGGAAATATGTGAGGGAAAGCGTAGCAAGGGAATGTTCTCTATTTGCAGCCCCCTGCCCGTGCCAGATATTTCCCCCAAACCTGATTCCAATTTACACGCTTTCCCTCTTTGCGCTTGTTCTCACCTCCCAGCCTTCAATATGAGACTGCAGCTGTTCCAAGGCTTCCAGTTTTTCCATCTGCCGCTTGGTCTCGTTGATGTTGGAGCAGACGGCCTTCATGGCCTGCAGAGCCTCCTCCACGGCGGGGTAGTCCGTGTGCTTTTTCGGGGTCCTCTTCAGTAACTCCTGAGATGCGAGAGGAGCAAGAGGTGACTTAGACCACCTCGTATTTACCATTCTTCACAAAACCGTGTGGAGACTTGGAAAGCGTGGGACCATAGGAGAGGGCTCCGAAATATGAAAAATCGTGTCCAAAAATTTGCACGCAACAGTTGGACAAGACCAAATGGAAATGTATATTACTTTGTGGACATGGGGGAAATAAATGACTAAGTGTAATGGCATTAGATTCTAGAGTCTTCCCCCATAACACACACTATTTACTGCACCTAAGCGGACCTAATCAAGACTTACTGCTAAACAATTTAGTCACTTTGTATCTACTTATTTATGTGATCACTTATTCATGCTGGCTTCTACTTATTTATTATGTTGACTGCTACTTGTTTATTATGTTGAGGGCTACTTATTTATTATGTTGACTGCTACTTATTTATTATGTTGACGACTACTCATTTATTATGTTGGCTGCTACTCATTTATTATGTTGACTGCTACTTATTGATTATGTTGACTGCTACTTATTTATTATGTTGACTGCTACTTATTTATTATGTTGACGGCTACTTATTTATTATGTTGACGGCTACTTATTTATTATGTTGACGACTAATTTATTATGTTGACTGCTACTTATTTATGTTGACTGCTACTTATTTATGTTGCTGCTACTTATTTATTATGTTGACTGCTACTTATTTATTATGTTGACGGCTACTTGTTTATTATGTTGACGACTACTTATTTATTATGTTGACGACTACTTATTTATTATGTTGACAACTACTTATTTATTATGTTGACGACTACTTATGTATTCATGCTGGCTACTACTACTTTATTATGTTGACTGCTACATATTTATTATGTTGACTACTACTTATTTATTATGTTGACGACTACTTATTTATTATGTTGACGACTACTTATTTATTATGTTGACGACTACTTGTTTATTATGTTGACGACTACTTGTTTATTATGTTGACGACTACTTATTTATTATGTTGATGACTACTTATTTATTATGTTGACTGCTACTTATTTATTATGTTGACTGCTACTTATTTATTATGTTGACTGCTACTTATTTATTATGTTGACTGCTACTTATTTATTATGTTGACTGCTACTTATTTATTATGTTGACGGCTACTTATTTATTATGTTGACGGCTACTTATTTATTATGTTGACGGCTACTTATTTATTATGTTGACGGCTACTTTTTTATTATGTTGACGGCTACTTATTTATTATGTTGACGACTACTTATTTATTATGTTGACGGCTACTTATTTATTATGTTGACGACTACTTATTTATTATGTTGACGACTACTTATTTATTATGTTGATGACTACTTATTTATTATGTTGATGACTACTTATTTATTATGTTGACTGCTACTTATTTATTTTGTTGACGACTACTTATTTATTTTGTTGACGACTACTTATTTATTATGTTGACAACTAATTTATTATGTTGGCTGCTACTTATTTATTATGATGACGGCTACTTATTTATTATGTTGACGGCTACTTATTTATTATGTTGACGGCTACTTATTTATTATGTTGACGACAACTTATTTATTATGTTGACGACTACTTATTTATTATGTTGACTGCTACTTATTTATCATGGCTGCTACTTATTTATTTTGTTGACGACTACTTATTTATTATGTTGACAACTAATCTATTATGTTGGCTGCTACTTATTTATTATGTTGACGGATACTTATTTATTATGTTGACGACTACTTATTTATTATGTTGACGGCTACTTATTTATTATGTTGACGGCTACTTATTTATTATGTTGACGACTACTTATTTATTATGTTGACGACTACTTATTTATTATGTTGATGACTACTTATTTATTATGTTGACGGCTACTTATTTATTATGTTGACTGCTACTTATTTATTTTGTTGACGACTACTTATTTATTTTGTTGACGACTACTTATTTATTATGTTGACAACTAATTTATTATGTTGGCTGCTACTTATTTATTATGTTGACGGCTACTTATTTATTATGTTGACGGCTACTTATTTATTATGTTGACGGCTACTTATTTATTATGTTGACGACAACTTATTTATTATGTTGACGACTACTTATTTATTATGTTGACTGCTACTTATTTATCATGGCTGCTACTTATTTATTTTGTTGACGACTACTTATTTATTTTGTTGACGACTACTTATTTATTATGTTGACAACTAATCTATGTTGGCTGCTACTTATTTATTATGTTGACGGCTACTTATTTATTATGTTGACGGCTACTTATTTATTATGTTGACGGCTACTTATTTATTATGTTGACGGCTACTTATTTATTATGTTCACTTTGGGCCAGAGGCTGAGGACACCCTGAATCGGTGGCCAGCCAATCAGGAGACGGACAAACATACACTTTAAGTACTAAAATATGAATCTAATGTAAAAAAACAAAACACGATTACACTGGTGCTAGAGATACATTTTAGCTTAAAGGTTAGTGGAGAGCCATATGCACCCATCAAAAGAGCCACATACGGCTCGCGAGCCATAAAGTTCGCCATGAAAATGTTTGTTTTTGTCTTTTCAACACTTAAAATACAAAAATGGGAGTCTAATGTAAAAAAAATGTGATCACAGTGGTGCTAGAGGTACAGTTTAGCTGGCAGGTTAGCGTATGCACTCAAATAAAGAGACACACGTGGCTCGCGAGCCATAAACGTGGCCAAATGTTTCCATTGGTTTTACCTTGAGTAGCAGAGGATACTTGCAGATCCTCTGGATGGGGGTGAGAAGATAGCCCTCCAAGGGAATATCTGTGCTCTTCTTCCCTCCCAGTAGCATACAGTGCTGAGAAAAGACACGAAAGCACATAAACGTACATGCAAATGAGCATACAAAGAATATTCATTAGAAATACAAAGAAGAAAAAATAATAATGAAAAAAACAGAGAAAATTAGTTTGGAAAACGGAGAAGAAAAATAATAATTCAAAAAACAACCCCAAAAATAAACTAATTAGAAAAACAAAGAAAAAAATCATTTCAAAAAACAACCCTAAAAATAAATTAATTAGAAAAACAAAGATGAATTTTTTTTAAAAAACAACCCAGGAAAATTTATTAATTTGGAAAACAGAAAACAAAACCAAATTAAAAAAACAACCCCAAAAATTAATTAATTTGAAAAAGAAAGAAGAAGAAAAATTTATTCAAAAAACAACCCAGGAAAATTAATTAATTTGAAAAATGGAGAATAAAAAAAATCATTCAAAAAACAACCCCAAAAATAAATTAATTAGAAAAACAAAGACAAAAAAATCCATTCAAAAAACAACCCGAAAAATTAATTAATTTGAAAAAAAATAATAATTCAAAAAACACCCCAGAAAATAAATTTTATTGAAAAAGAAAAAAGAAAAAAATCAATTAAAAAAAACCCTTAGAAAATAAATTAAATTGAAAAACGGCCAGGGCTTTTTTTCTTTTTTTTTTAAGGTGAATGCAACAAGCTTCCGCATCACTGCATAAGAAAATGCTGAAAAAAATATTACAAGAGAATGTAAACAAGGTCTGAGGTTGACTCTTATTTTTCTCCCAATGTCCGCATGGCTTTAAATGCATTTTTGTTTTTGGCCTACTTGTTTGTTTTTCTGTTCTTGCAATGACTTTTGTACGAACTCTCTTCATTTGGATTGGTCTTGCAGCAATAGGGGATGTGTAACATCCCCACTTAAGCCATTCTTGTTGGGAGAAAATCCAGGGGAGTGCCACATTTTCCACATATCTTTTTTATACACATATTGTTACATGTTTATACAGCGCCAGTCACACCCTCGATTCAAAGTATGCCAATAGGAGACAAATGTTTTACTATGTTTGGAAAGGAATTCGTGCCAGGCCACTTTGTTGTTGCCAAAATCTTACACTTTAAGCAATGATGCCATGAATTTAACTTTATATTTTCCAATGCCTTTATGTCAGCATTGATATTTTCATCGTCCTTATGTTATAAACGCCAGTGGTGGGCCGTCAGGGCCTTCTCTGCTGGCCTATGAAATATCTGAATCATACATTATATTTTGTCCATCAATATTTATTAAATAATTCCAAATTGTCTGTTAGCTTCCTTTCATTGCTTTTCCCCCTGGTTGCACTGCTTCCAGATGTGTGTTTTCATATTGAAGCATTTAACCAATCACATTTCAGCCATTATTTGTTGCCAGGGTAAGAAATCTGCCTCAAGGCCTTCACAATCGGTTCTGCAGGCTCTGCTGCTTTAAACAAGCGCCGATAAGACTGTTGCTTTAACCAATCAGATTTCGAGTTGGCAACACAACAATGCCTTGTCACAGGCGTAGGGATACGTCATCGCTTTCACCAACTATGATTGGCTAGTGATTAGCCTGAGCTACCAAACTGTATCTGGAGCTAGCTGCACAAGCAAATATATTGTTGTGTTGATTTAAAGCCATTTTCAAGACGGACTATGCCAGAAATACGACAGGACAGGCTAAACTTTCAGCATTAGCTTTGATGGAGATAGAAAAGAAGGAAGAGAGAAAGGAGGATGGATATTGTGTACAGTTAAAAGGGATTTTTGGTGAGTAAAATATGGCTATATTCCTAAATAATATTTCAATTGTGGGCCCGGTTCTGATATCTGAAAAGCTCCAGTGTTTGTATTTAAGCTCTAGTGTTTGTATTTGATCACTAAATGCTGCTAGGAAGTGGATTTTACCCCATTTTTGTGCATTGATTTATTGATTATTTTTTGTGTCGCAGCTGTAGCTGCAGTCGAGGTTTTATAGCTATAAAATAGTTTTTGAGGGTTGGATTGATTCGTTGAAGGCGCTACGAGAAAATGCATGGACCGCCACTGAAAAACGCTAACAAATGACAGCATTCTATTGGCATGATTTTGATTTTACACTTTCACAACTGCTTTTGCTATTGTTTAGAGCTGAAAACTTGACATAAAAGTTAAAACTCAAACAAATCGTCTTCTGTGTTTCCGTTTTTGTCCTACCGAAGGACCGGTTTTCCTGAAGTTTAAAGTTAAATTGGGGGCCTTGAGTAAAAAAAATCTATACTAATACTGTAATAATAGTATAGTAGATTAGATTAGAACTTTATTTCATCCTGTATTCAGAAAATTTCTTGACACAAGACACACAAGACATTGTAGACCTAGTTAAAAAAACTGGAGCCACACACGGAGATACCTTGAGATACGAGCTTAATGCGTTCCGGGACTGAGCTCGTATGTCGATTTTCTCGTAAACGAACGTTTCCCATAAAAGTGAGCTAAACACAAATTACTTCGTTCCCACCCTCTGAAAAACACTCCAAAAAAACTGGATATTACAAAGGAAAAACACTTTTAATTGGTTCTAATTGGAGCTGTGCTAAAGGCAATTTCATACAATGATCAACCAATGTTGATCCATCTATATGACACAATTTTGAGAAAATTGAAGTCTTTTAGTTGCGCCCTATAGTGCGGAAATACGGTAAATCCATTACTCTAGATATTATTGTTTTAAAACGGCATGAAAAATGTGTTGATGACCACGAAACAAAAACTGTGAGAGAAGCAGTACACACATCATTAAACTAAACTATCAGTTACAGTAAGAAATTTAAAATAGTAATAATAATAATGATTAAGTACGATATACAATAGTATATGAAATAGAATCATCCATTTACAACAACAATAAGTCTTATTTCCATTGAGAGCACAAAATGTACGTCAATATGAATAAACTTTGTTGTATAATAATAATATAATTATATGATAATGCTTTTTTTTCAGATTCATATTTGGTTCCTGTGTGAACTTGTTCGTGCAGCATTCGCTCAGGGAAATTTATCCTGCAAAACAGACTGTATAATCCAGCCAATCTATCTGTCTCAAGCACTTTGCTTTTCAACTCCAGCCAGCTTCGGCGTTTTACTTTTCCCCCCCGATTTGTTTATAATCTCCCAGCCTCAAGCAACAACTCCCCCAGTTCTTTACTCTGACCTCTTTTTTCCGCTTTTAACTTTTTTTTGGAATTCTCTTTCCAACTCATTAACATTAAGTTTTTAACTAAAATCCAGAGGCGGGCGGCCTTCTCTTTATGAATCGATGATTTCAATGGTCATGAAAATGCCCAGAATAGGCAAATGAAATTCAACACTGCAGAGGATATGGCAACATTAAATCCCAGTACAGTGGTACCTTGAGATACGAGTTTAATACGTTCAGGGACTGAGCTTGTATGTCGATTTTCTCGTAACTCAAACGAACGTTTCCCATAGAAATGAACTAAAAACAAATTAATTGGTTCTAACCCTCTGAAAAAAAGACCCAAAACAGGATATTGGATTGGAAAAACATTTTTATACGTTCTAATTCGCCATCTATTAACAAAGTAACAAATAATTAGTGGTTTAACAGTACTAAAATGTGTTAAATAGTACTAAAATTAGACAGATTTCGAAGGGGGGAGATAGAGGGGGACTTTTTGCACGGCAACGCGCTCGTAACTCAAACGAACGTTTCCCATAGAAATGAACTAAAAACAAATTAATTGGTTCTAACCCTCTGAAAAAAACACCCAAAACAGGATATTGGATTGGAAAAACATTTTTATACGTTCTAATTCGCCATCTATTAACAAAGTAACAATTAATTAGTGGTTTAACAGTACTAAAATGTGTTAAATAGTACTAAAATTAGACAGATTTCGAAGGGGGGAGATAGAGGGGGACTTTTTGCACGGCAACGCGCTCGTAACATAACATAAACAAATTTAAATGAACTTGGATTACGATGCAGACACTCAAAAATAAATTTCATCTAACCTTACACTCCACTTAATTCTAATTTTGTTTTAAATTTTGATACCTTTCTTGGCTCTATTGGCCCCGCCTCCACCCTGACTTTCAGATGCAAAATATCGAGGGTTGTTTGCTTTTGTCTTCCATTCAAAATATTCCAAAATGATGCACACAAATGTCCTCACAATAGGATAACACACCTGCCACCCCTTATATAATGTAATAGTAGATATATGTTCATATTAACCCTTACACGTAAACAAATTCACAACGAGTAAGCACCAAAAACATCGTTATAAGATTAGAACAGGGATGGCGAATGCGGCACTTTGCTTCTTATCATATTTTGTATATACCGTGGCTCTTTGCCTGGTTTTATGTTTCTCTTATTTTGATTCTCTCTTTAAACACACTCCAAGACAACAGGGCCCATTCAAAACAAATCATAAATTCTAATAAAAAAATAATTTGGCCTTTTTATGCCCTTTCTGACGTAAAGTGTTTGCTTTTTGACTCTCCCACTTTCAAATTTTGGCTCCTTGTGTCTAACTTGTCCACCACGGCGGCATTAAAATATCATCCCAAAATGAAAAATAGCAGAACACGTCTACCCAGTAAAAAAAATATCCAAAAAATGTCTCTCCCTACTGTATGTAGACCCTAAAACCAAAACCGTCCATGATTTTTGAGGACCTCGGCCAAGTCAAAAGTCCACACTAACATTGTTACTATGATCCCAGTGTTTCCAGACCTCTGGGTCAAACATCTGGCAGCGCCCAACTCACGAGCCTTGGCTCCTTTCAACCAATCCCATCGAGGCTGCCAGCGATTGGCAGCTGGCTGACCCCCAGCCCCTGGATCTCCCCACCCCTCTAAAGTCTGCCCAAAATTTCCCCGACAAATCCTGCTCGCTTTGGAGCTTATTGTCTGAGGCCAACATTGGGGGGTGTCAAAACATGGAAACAGCTGGCAGCGAGAACATCACATAAAAAGTGGCCTTGATGGCGATTCCATCCTGTCCGAGCAGGAAGAACCGCCGCGTTATGGTCTCCGTCTCCTTGTACAAATGCTAAAACGTGGAAATGGATTTGACATATTGATGGGAAGAAAGAAGGAGGGAAATAATGAAGTTAAGGCTAAATATGTCATAGGGAGATCCGCCAGACAGATAATGATGATGATGGCAATAGCCTGGAGCAATTTAGGCAAAGCTCTTTTAAGATAAACTGTATCTAAAAAGGTGTACGGTATTTTCTCGCATATACCCCATGTTTGTCGCTCAACAAAATGATGACTGAATCGAGGGTACGGCTTATACGCGCATAAATTACCGTATTTTCACGACTATAAGCCGCACATAAGTCTTAAATTTTCTCCAAAATAGACAGGGCGCCTTATAATCCAGTGCGCTTTATATATGGACCAATACTAAAATTGTTATCACGATAAAATAAAATCAATCAGTCGATAGGGTACACCATCCTCTACAGGTCTCGCAACTACGGTAAACAGCCCCCGACTCTACTATTTTCCCGTAGAAAAAGTACTGCGCAGTGACTACTGGGATATGTAGTTCTTTTGTCAATACACCCAATGGATTGTGGCCTGTATACATCGACAGCTAGCTAGTAGCTAGCGTAACTATTCCGACGCTGCCTTCCACTACTATGCATGGTCATTTTTTTAAAGAAAAAAAGCGCTACTATGAATGGTTTTTTTTTTTTTAAAAAAGGCCTTACTATACATATACTATACCGTGGCATTTTTTTTAAAGAAAGTATTTTTATTTGGCCCTATGGTGCGAGTGGTTCGAGCATAGGCATCTCAGCCCTGGGGTCCTGGGTCCAAATCCCGGTCGGTGCATCTGTGCATTACTATAAATTGTCCTGTTTTTAAAGAAAAAAAAAAACCTTACGATACATGGTTATTTTTTTAAAGAAAAAAGCCTGACTATACATTGTAATTTTTTTAAAGAAAAAAAGCCTGACTATACATGGTCATTTTTATAAAGCATTATTTTGGCTAAATAAAGCATTATTTTGCGGTATTGGTGGAAAAGGTGCAATAGACTTTTACAAATAGTAGCTAGCTGCTAGCTACTATTTGCGAATGGATTGTGGCCTGGCAATCGGCATCAACACAGCTTTACGAAGCATGGAAGACAGCATTGGAATAGTTACGCTAGCTACTAGCTAGCTACTATTTGCGAATGAATTGTGGCCGCCTGGACGAACGTATAAAACTCAGCATTTTCGATGACTTATTTTAAACAATTGTTCAATTCAGACACAGAAAATGAGGACTTGTGGGTGATGATGAGGTGAGTACATTGTAAAATGGCTAAATAAAGTACAACCAAACTCAGTTTTGCTTCCGTTGCCTTTTTAAAAACATGTTTTTAGCGTGTGGGTGTAGCGTGTATGTTTAAGCTGTCTCTACCCTCCGCGAAATGCGTCTATTTTTACTTCTATTAAACACATTTTATTACTCTTAAACCACTATTTATGTGTTACTTTGTTTAGTCGGCACTCTAGTGTTACCTTTTTGGGCCGCAAAAAAAAATGATGCAGTGGGCCGTATTTGTTATCCCTTCCTTCAGAATCCAACATACTAATCCATATTGAGAAGACTGTGAATTCTTACCAGGAGGAAGGTCCTGATGTGGGGAATCTTGTTGAGCTCCATCAGAAGCCGCAAAGCCTTCTCATGATTACTGCAGTACTCCCCGTACACCGAGAAACTTTCTCTCTGCCAAACGGGAGGAAACAAAGGCACAATAAGGACGCCAGCACGTACAACTGTTGCTGCTTAACAATGAAATATGATGTGCTGTATTGGTGGAAAAGGTACAATAGAGTTTTACAAATAAAACCGCTCAAAGATTTGACAACTTCTATTTACGATGTGTTGGTATTCATTTGTAATGTGATACATTCGGCCTGTGGAAATAAAGCAGTTTGTCATTTATTATTCACGTTGCAGGCATTGGAGGTAAAATATACCCTGACAAAAGTATAGTTTCAATAGATAGTTGGCTACAATTATTGGAATGCTTATTATATTATATGCTAATGCAAGGGTGTCATTTGTATTTATTTTATAAATGGATTAAAAATGGATTAAAAACCCTGAATATTCAGTTTTTTTATGGATCTAAAACAATGTTTATTTTAGCTTTTTTTATATATTTTTTTAGATTTTACAAAATGATTTTTGAACTAAAAACACAGAAAAAAATGGATTAAAAAATTACAATTATTGATTTAAAAGGGGGAAAATCAGGAAATTTAATATATATCTATACTCTTCATTTTAATTTGATCCTAAAACAGAAAGTCAGCACTCATGATTTACTTTCCCGGGCCACACAAAATGATGCGGCGGGCCAGATTTGGCCCCCGGGCCGCCACTTTGACACGTGTGATAATGCATATTAGTTATTGGAATAGCATCGATTCCATTGGATGATGGTTTGGGCTTATAATTGAGCCTAACACGAATAAAAAATGGTTTCAGTCATTCGTTTTCTGAACCACTTATCCTCAGAAGGGTCACAGGGGGTGCTGGAGCCTATCCCAGCTAACAACGGACATTCTGAATCGGTGGTCGACCAATCGCAGGGCACAAGGAGATGGACAACCAATCATAGCTAGGGGCAATTTATAATGTTCAACCAGCTAGCCTAGCATACATATTTTTGGAATGTGGGAGGAAACCGGAGTACCCGGAGAAAACCCACGCATCCAAACTCCACACAGGTCTACCGACCAAGCAGACTCTCGTAGCTAGGGGCAATTTAGAGTGTACAACTAGCCTAGCATGCATGCTATAGGAATGTGGGAGGAAACCGCAGCACCCGGAAAAAACCCTCGCAAGCCCAGGGAGAACATGCAAACTCCACACAGTGAGAACCCACCTGGGATCGAACCCTCAACCCCATAACCGTGAGGCCGTCAATGCTACGCGATGTTAACAAAAGTAAAACTGGCAGTTGTCACGGAAATCATTTGACAAAATATTAATTCATTCATTTTCTGAAACGCTTTATCCTCACTAGGGTCGCAGGGGGTGCTGGAGCCTATCCCAGCTGACTTTGGGCCAGAGGCAGGGGACAACCTGAATACTTGGGGTCAATTTAAAGTGTCCAATCAGCCACCCATGCATGTCTTTGGAATGTGGGAGGAAACCGGACAGACTCCACACAGGTGGGCCGACCTGGATTTGAACCCAGGACCCCAGAGCTGTGAGGCAGACGTGCTAACCACTCAAGTCACTGGTCCACTTGAAAAAATATAAATCGCGCAAATCACAATCCGCAGAAACTTTATTCAACGCAAAAACAACAGAGTACCAACGGCCTTTGCAGTTAAACCACGCCCACAATTTGGGTTTCCTGTCCCCGGAGGTCAACAAACAGACGACGAACCTCAAGCGCATGCAAAAAGAAGTATTCATCTATTCATCTACTCCAACATTAAAACATCAGCAGTGCGATGGTGAAAGACACCACTTGTGCCCAGAATAGCAGCCTAGCTTTTTTTTTGCTAAACGTAAAGCTTTATTTAAATTCTTCTTCTCTGGAATGTTATTTCGGAGGCGAGTGGAGAAGTTTGTGTCACGCTCGGAGAAGTCAAAGCATAATGGCCGTAGTTCACGACGTATAACGACGCGAGTGTTGGAGAACTGGCTGAAGAGACGCCCAGATTGGGCAAATATTGACGCCTGGGATTCCCCGTCCAACGTCTCATTACTTTTCTGACGTTGTGGAGTCGGATTAAAACTCTAAATGTTGAGTTTTCCCGTGTTTTTATTAATGTTTTTACTGCTAGCACACAGTGGAGAAGTTTCTCTCTCGACAAACCGCTCAACCTTTTGAATCGCGATGCCCGGTTGTGATTGGCAGCTGGTTTTATGGAACAATGTGGGAGGTTAATTTAATCCCAGTCATGGTGTTGACCTCAGCCAGGGGTCAAGGGCTATGACCTGAGGGTGCTAGATCGGGTCGACCAACTGGTTGAGAGCTATCATTGCTAAAGGTGACAAAGGTCGCCTACTGCAAAAGGAAGTGTAATAGATACGCAGCAACAAAGGAGGTATGTGTGGGGAAGCTCGGGTACATCACCCCCGCCAAAAAAACAAACTATGCCACGCACATCAAACACACATTCAAGGTAATGATGTTGAAGGATTATTGTATTCACAAAAGTAATTACAATTAGGATATCAAAAAATGTATTTTCTGACATATAAGCCGCACCCTTAAAATGGCTTTAAAACCGTTTGATTTTACAATTTCTCGTATATAAGACACCTCCGCATATAAGACACACCCTTAAAATGGCCTTAAAACCGTTACATTTTACAATTTCTCGCATATAAGCCACATCTGCATATAAGCCGCACCCTTAAAATGGCCTTAAAACCATTTAATTTTACAATTTCTCGCATATAAGCCGCACCCTTAAAATGGCCTTAAAACCGTTTAATTTTACAATTTCTCGCATATAGGCCACCTCCGTGTATAAGCCGCACCCTTTAAATAGCCTTAAAACCGTTTAATTTTACAATTTCTCGCATATAAGCCACCTGCGCATATAAGCCACACCCTTAAAATGGCCTTAAGATCGTTAAATTTTACAATTTCTCGCATATAAGCTACCTCCGCATATAAGCTACCTCCGCATATAAGCTACCTCAACATATAAGCTACCTCATCATATAAGCCGCACCCTTAAAATGGCCTTGAAATAGTTGAATTTTACAATTTCTCGCATATAAGCCGCCCCCTGATTCACAATTTTCACTTCCATATTCATAAATTAGTTTTTTTAATGTTTTATGCAAGATACGGTTTATTTTTTCCTTGAATTTCAATCATAGACGTCAAAATTAATTTAGTTTAGCGTTTTATCTGTTTATCTTTTCTCTATTTTGAAATAAATGACCGTATCGGCCGCATTGTCTTGCATTATGGCGTTTTGTGCATGTTAAGTCTAATTTGTGCGCATATAAGCCGTACCCTCGATTCAGTCATCATTTTTTTGATTCACAAATACAACATATAGGCGAGTAAATACGGTATTTGAGATGAAATATAATGTAGTACTTTAGCCCAAAATATGTCTTTTGTCTTTTTTTTTTAACTATTTGAGGACTTAGTAGTGAAAGTTGGACTTGAAAATGGCCGTCTAAAGTAAGACGCAGTGAGAGGGACGGCGATTTGGAGATTGCCATTGTCTCCTGGCAGACTGACACAGCAGCTCTTCCTCCCTGGACACAAACCCTTCTTTGTTTGTCCCCAGAGGCCATTGGGGTTCAAACAGAGGGGAGCGGTTGTAGTGGTGGGTGGGGTGCAAAGCAGGATGGATGGGTGGAATGTGCCCCAAAAAAAGAGCCAAGGAGACACCAAAAATGTTTACATGACACTACCCAACCACTCACTCCTAATGTAATAACGTCATTAAAAAACATCCATGTCTATATATGTATAGGAAAATACATTTCAGACATAAATAAATAGGTAATAAATATATAAATAAGCATGTGGCTGAGATATATATTGGAGAAGACATTTTAGACATAAATAAATAGGTAATAAATAAGTTAATAAATAAATACATAGATAAATAAGCATGTTGCTGATATATATATATATATATATATATATATATATATATATATATATATATATATATATATATATATATATATATATATATATATATATATATATATATATATATCTGAGGAACATTCTAATTTATTTATTTATTTATACATATATTTATTACCTGTTTATTTATGTCTAACATTTCTTTTCCAATATATATATATATATATATATATATATATATATATATATATATATATATATATATCTCAGCCACATGCTTATTTCTATATAATTATTTATATATTTAAATATATTTATTTATATATAATTATTATATATATATATAATATATAATTATTTGTATATATATATATATAATATATAATTATTTATTTATATATATAATTATTTGTATATATATATATATATATATTATATATAATTATTTATATATTTATATATATTTATTTATATACAATTATTTATTTATATATATATATATATATATATATTCATTTATTAGCTTATTTATTACCTATTTATTTATGTCTAAAATGTCTTTTTCTGTGTCTGTATTATCACCCTTTTGCTACTGTGACAATGAAATTTCCCAGGATGAATAAAGTTATCTAATTTAATTTAATCTAATGTGTAAAGCAGAGGTGTCAAACTAATTTTTGTCACGGACAACGTCGTAGTTTCGCTTTCATCCGGAGGGCCGTTATGCTGCCAGAATTAATCAATTTAGGAATTGACACCTTTCCCGATCGTGGAGAGATCAATTTTGGACATTAAAATATTCTCTTTCCCGTTTTGTTTGTTCGTAATATTTTTGATACAAAATCGGTGTACTTTGAAGTTATTAATTAATTTTGTAAGTAGAGGTTAATTTTGTAAGTAGAGGTTGATTGTTAAATACGTACGCCTTATCCCTTCTGTAACCTAATGTATTTATTTATAACCTGAGTAAAAGTCGGCCTCTCGGGATCAAGCTTTGTCGGAGAGTGATCACATTTTTTTTTTAAAGTTGGACTTTCAAGATAACCTATTGGAAATACATTGGTCATATAAACTGCTGAGACAGGTGTGTGCATTCTGGAGTCTTTGGGTAATATTCCTCTTATAATCCTATAGAATAGCATTGAATGGTGTTACATAAGAGCTAAAATTCAAGCGGCCATGCAGTTACCTTGATTTAGTGTGACAATAGGTCAAATGGAAAAATTCCTTAAATTACAAATTAGTCACACGGGAGATTTTTCTCTAACGTCTTTGAACAATGTTGGTAGCTCAAATTATTTATATGGACTATAAATATGCTGAGCAGCTCAAAAAGGGGGATGGAGATGTTTCGGGAAAGGAAAACAGTTTGTGTTTGTGTGTGAGTCTTGGGGTGGGCGGGGCTATGAAGGGTTGTGGCAAGTTAGAATTACTCTAGGGTTATTTTCTGTGCATCTTTGGCTACGCCACATGTGTCAAAGTGGCGGCCCGGGGGCCAAATCTGGCCCACCGCATCATTTTGTGTGGCCCGGGAAAGTAAATCATGAGTGCCGACTTTCTGTTTTAGGATCAAATTAAAATGAAGAGTATAGATGTATATAAAATTTCCATGTTTTCCCCCCTTTTAAATCAATAATTGTAATTTTGTAATCCATTTTTTCTGTGTTTTTAGTTCAAAAATCATTTTGTAAAATCTAAAAAAATATATAAAAAAACCTAAAATAAACATAGTTTTAGATCTATAAAAACTTAATATTCAGGACTTTTAATCCAATTATTAAAAAAATCTAAATATTATATCTAAAATTAGTCGCGGCCAAACTATAAAAAAACGTGCAACTTATAGTCCGTATAATATGGTAGTTGGTGTTTCTGTTGATTGGACTTACAAACTGGAGAAAGACATGCCCCAGTGCATGGTGAGGCTGCGGTTCAGGCTGCAGGATGGCCTCCACAGAGGACAAGACCTCTTTGTGCAATTCCAGGATGTCCTCAATGTTGGAAAACAGAATCTATAAACAGTGGGGTGATTAAAAGGGGGAGGGAAGGGAGAGAGGGAGGGAGGGAGGGAGGGAGGAGAGAGGGCAAAGGGGGGAGATCAGGGAAAAGGAAAGGAGTGAGGAAGGAAGGAAGGAAGTGACCAACAGATGGATACAAAAGAGGGTAAAACAAGACTCAGAAATCCAACGTGGACGGGAAGACAATCCAAAATGTCGGCCTACCTTGACATGTTCAGGTGAAAGACACTGTTGGTCGTCTGCCGTTTGTCGGATTCGTTGCAAAAAGGCCTGTGGAGGGAATAGAAAAATACATTTTCAAAGTATGTTTGACACTACAATTACTCGTAGATTGACATTTCAAGCAAAACTAAGGGCCATTTTTTTGGTCTCACTTGGATGGAGATATATACAATAATCCGTCGATTATCGCGGTTAATGTAGACCAGACATGGCCGCGACAAACGAAAAACCGCGAAGTAGGGTCACCCCTATTTAAAAAAATTAAAAATAATATTTTTTACTTCAGTGCTTAGTTCTACTAGCAAGCGGAGGACAGGGGAGTGGCTTCAACTTGCGAGTTTAGCGTGGATTTTCAAATTTTTATGAATTTACACCCAAAAATGTACCAAATTTTCCCACCTATAAAACGCACCATGTGATAGGGCGAAGTCTCATTTAGCATAACATAGGCACTCTAGCGGCTAGCATAACATAGGTACACTAGCGGATAGCATAACATAGGTATGGTAGCGGCTAGCATAACATAGGTAAGCTAGCGGATAGCATAACATAGGTACACTAGCGGATAGCATAACATAGGTATGGTAGCGGCTAGCATAACATAGGTATGCTAGCAAATAGCATAACATACGTAAGCTAGCGGATAGCATAACATAGGTATGTTAGTGGCTAGCATAACATAGGTATGCTGGCGGATAGCATAACATAGGTATGCTGGCGGATAGCATAACATGGGTACGCTAGCAGCTAGCATAACATAGGTACACTAGCAACTAGCATAACATAGGTACGCTAGTGGATAGCATAACATAGGTATGCTAGTGGCTAGCATAACATAGGTATGCTAGCAGCTAGCATAACATAGGTATGCTAGCAGATAGCACTACATAAGTACACTAGCAACTAGCATAACATAGGTACACTAGAAGCTAGCATAACATAGGTACACTAGCATCTAGCATAACATACGTACGCTAGCGGATGGCATAACATAGGTATGCTAGTGGCTAGCATAACATAGGTATGCTAGCAGATAGCATAACATACGCTAGCCTAGTGTCATGCTAGTGCTCTAACAGATGAGTTGTGTTATGCTAGCTGCTAGTTATGTTAGGCTTGGCACTAGCGTGTTTTTTTAAGACAGCACGAGCAAAACGGAGTTTGATAATGCTTTATTGAGGTCAAAGGTACACTGATATAAAGAGTTGGGCGTTTATCATGCTAGGCTCCACTGTCAGTCAGTTGTGTATTCCAGGAATTTGATTCCAGCTTTAGCAATCCATTAGCAATTTGTTAGCAAAGCTGTTAAATTGTGTTCGATCCATGGCTTCAGTCCATTTTCCAAGCATACACACCCGCATTGTGTTGTCAGTCATGCCAGGCATTTCCTCTGTATAGCTCTAATATGCGGTTTCTGTAAGTATTTAGAGTGTTTTTGAGGCTTAAAAGCACTGCAAGCACACAGAAGTCAAATGCCTTGGGATGTTTTGAATGGATTTACCATAATGCTTGGAATGCACGGGAAGGCTATTTTTAGGGTGAACATCCGCTGGGTTGATCGCAATAAGTAGCGTGACGGCAAGAAATAAAACTAGCCGGGGCCATACAAAAATTGAGTTTATCGAATCGGCCAATTTAGAGAAAATTTTAGGCTTTTAAGTGCGCCCTATAGGTGTGAAAATACGGTAATTAACAAAAAAAATGCGGTGTAGTGAAGCCTCGATATTCGAGCGATTACTGCCCAAGTATTTTTAAATAAGTCATCATTTCTTTCGACAACACGAATTCTTTGACCAAGGACAACAAGAAAGGAACTAAAACCCCAAGCTGTTTCGTTCAATAGAATTTCTGTCAAAACTGTGCACAACTTGTGTGTTTGTGTAATGGCTGGCGAGTTACACAATGTCGCAGCGCTGTGATGTCATGTTTATTGCCGTCCTGCCATGGCAACACAACGAGCTCAAGAATTAGAACGTCAACTCAAGTCTTGGTGATTTCGACTGTCCTGCATAAAACACAATTTAGATGTTAAGGGTTGAATTAACACACTCTTAAATTGATATAGATGACTGCCACCAAATGAACTCTTGCGCGGGTGTGCACATTTTGTGCTTGCATGATGTCCGATTACAAAAAAACAAAACACGAGCCAGTAAAAAAGGGGGATGTGAATCTTTCTCCTACCATCATTTCCCCTTTTTTTGTCTGTTTGCCATTCTTTCAACGTAGCTTTAACTAACTCAATATGTTATAACAACTAAAATTAAATAACCATTGGGAGTAGGCCTGCACGAAATAATATCGCAATATCATACCTGTCAATGTCAGCCAATTGCTACCCTTATTAATGATTGTAATTCCCCTTTTTAACCAATAAAAAATGTACAAATGCAACACGGCGTATATTTACTCACACAGGGCGCACTTTAAATTTTAAAAAATTCTCCAAAGTGGATGGGGTGCCCAATCAGTCGGTGCATTAAATTCAAGATTCTGTAGATGTCGCTGTATGTCGCTGACATCTTGACTGTCTGGCTACATTGCTTGCTGACGCGCTATATTTATATAGTGAAAAGGTGGACACGATTGACATATCATGCTTAAAGCATGACAATATTAGCAGTCAATTACGTTTTTGTCTGCTACCAGTGACCGAGATGATCCAGATTAGAGCCAAAATGGGTAAAACGAGATCGGTTTTACAAAAAAAATGTACTTTAACAAATCCCATACAAAAGTACACTACCGTAATTACTCGAATATAACGCGCACTCGAAAATAACACGCAGGTATAACTTTGGGCCAAAAAAATCTGGAAAAACGCAGTACTCGAATATAGTGCGCACCTAAAATTTCCCGCTGACGAAAATCAGAAATCTTACCTTTTTTTCTTCGTTTCACGATTGTTTTGTTCAAACAAATTTATTCATTAGAATCCTTCAAATGAAAAGTTCCTCTCTCTCTTTGTCTGTCCTCTCATACATCTCTTCGTTGAGAATCCTTCATCCACTTCCTCTTCCTCCCACAACACATCATCCGATTGGCTTTACGAGATGACGTAAAATCCGTGCGTCAAAGTGAGTTTGACAATGCTTTTTTCGATCGAAAATGTGTAATTTATTTTAGTTATTGATTATAACACTGAACTGAGAGAGGGTGAACTGAGACGGGTACGAGGCTAGAGGGGGGCAGTGGTGGTCTCGGCTTCACGAGATGACGTAAAATCCGTGCGTCGGCTCTACGAGATGACGTAAAATCCGTGCGTCAAAGTGAGTTTGACAATGCTTTTTTCGATCGAAAATTTGTAATTTATTTTATTCAATTCAATTTCAATTCAATTTATTTGGCAAGAAAAAGCACCAGGCTAAGGGCCATGTAACAAGACACAAAAAAAAAAAAAAATAAAAAAAAAAAAATAATAAAAAAAAAAAAAAAAAATTAGTTTTTGATTATAACACGCACCCCCAACTATTGGAATTAATTATTTTGCAAAAACCTGCGTGTTATATTCGAGTAATTACGGTATTTGAAATGATAAAAAACGTATAAAATATGAGAAAACATAAGTTGACAGGTATGCGCTATATATCGCAATGTCAGTTTTTCCCCCATTTTGGTTGTCTGCAAGGCCTGTACAACAGTAGCGCAGAAGATTTAAGATTACCGTATTTTGCCGTTTCATATACCCTGGTATATTAAATGTTTTTTGCTTCTTTGAGCCCCCCGTTTGTGCGCCATTTAATATACCCCTGCTGTTTATATTAAACGGGGACTCAGCTTTTTTGGCAAGATTTGTATGGTGTTCATGGGGCATAATTATAGATACTTAAGTTCATTAAAATTCCAAGTCAGACTTTTATAAGTAGTTTTAACCTGAAGAGTAAGTAGTTTAAGTCTGCAAAACGTTGATGCACCCCGTCACGGCATAAAGAGTGCGTAGTGGATTGTACCTTCCCGTTTGTGCGCCATTTAATATACCCCTGCCATTTAATATACCCGGGTATGTTAAATGGGGGGGTGTAATAAACAGCAAAATATGGTAGTGTTAGTGTTGTTGTTAGTGTTAGAATAACAGTTACAGTGTTAGTGTTAGAGTGTTGTTGTTAGTGTTAGAGTTAGTGTTGTTGTTACCGTATTTTGCCGTTTAATATACCCAGGTATATTAAATGATTTTTGCTTTTTTGAGCCTCCCGTTTGTGCGCCATTTAATATATCCCTGCTACGTCTTCCAAATGATGACGTTTCCGGCTCCAGTTCAAACATCTCCAAAAAGTTAAAGTGAGCTCCATTCAATCCATTTTAAGTTAACACCAATTCTTACTTCCAAAAGCGCCCTTTTCTTTAAAAAAAGCATAATCACACACTCTCTCCAAAGAGTGAAGTAATCAGCATTTTCAAGGAGACCAAAATAGAATGTGAAAACCGTGAGGTGTCACCTCTATAATTATAACAAGGGATATATGCTATCACAAGGAATAGCGGCTGTTATTTTCCAAAAGGGAATAACTGTGTTTTACTGTGTACTCGGTTTTTTTTTCTTGGCATATGGCAATTTGTCACAAATCCAGACTGAAGAGTTCAATCATGGGAAAGCGTCCAGTTGGAAATAAGAAAGAGATGATGATAACAACGGTGACAATGCGCAGACAAAGCGAGTAAAATGCTAAAAATATCACGACGACATGGAAGTATTGACAGTCTTTTAACAAAAGGTGCTACAGAGATGTGACGAGAGAAAAGGGATTAGGAAGGAGAGGATTGTGGGCCGGAGCAACAAAGAAATCCTTTCAGTCCAGTTCTTACTCCATTGGCCATCCTCACCCAGGATTGTTTTGGCTGTTGTCATTGTTCCATTCTAGAACAAACGGGTTTGTGAAGAGAAAATATTCGTTTTTTTTCTTCCATCCGCCGACCTTTCCTAGACTCGGACCACACCTGTCAAATTATAGGTTTTCCCGTATTTGATATATTTTTTGATCATTTCAAATTGTAACAACTTTTGTATGGGATTTTTTTGTACGTTTGTTTTGTAAAACCGATCTGGTTTTACCCATTTCGGCTCTAATCCAGATCGTCTCGGTCAGATGAAAACATCATCGTCAACTGCTAATGTTGTCATTCTTCAACTTTTCACTATATAAATATAGCGTGTCAGCAAGCAATGTACCCAGACAGTCAAGCTGTCAGCGACATCTACGGAATCTTGAATTTAGTGCATACTGATTGGGCACTACGTCCAATTTGGGGAAAATTGTAAACTTTTAAGTGCGCCCTATGTGAGTAAATATGTGCCGCGTTGCATTTGTACATTTTTTAATTCCTTAATACAGACGCTCCCCTACTTACGAACATTCGAGTTACGAACAACGGTACATACGAACATGTCTGCAAATTGCGTTTATGACGAAAAATGTTCCTAAGTTCAATTTGGTATTGCGCGCCTTTTTCCGAGTAGTGCTTCTTTCCGCCGCTAATACCGACGCCTGGCGCTGTGAGAGCTCAGCTCACCCAGCATCTACCTTCCTCTGCCCAGTTCGTTGCAGTGCGGAAGTGCGTGAACGTATCTCCATTGCGCAAAGAACCTTTTTCATTTTTATCATTAAATATCTCGTGCATCCATTATTGAATATGGTTGGTGAAAAGCGAAAGGCTTCTATTGAGAGGTGCAAGGAAGAGACAAGCCATTTCATTTGAAATGAGTGGCAATAATAACGAAGCTTGATGCGCGTCAGAAAGTGGTGAGCGTTGCACGTGAATACAACTTGAATGTTCGACCGTCAGTACCATTTATAAACATAAAAATCGAGCAGCAGGATCGAAATATTGAACGTGGCACAAAGTTTGCAAATCAATTGAATGATGCCATACAGTGCTACCACATCATTTATGATGAAAAAAAGAAAACTGCAATCGTCATTAGATAGCTTCTTTCGGCCAGTTTCTAGTAAATCTCTCTCTCTAATGTACGTATACAGTACTGTATGTATTCTCTCCATGTTATTAAATGTTTTTTTTCAGTACAAACCAATGCGTGTTACTTATACAAGCCTTAAACATACAAATGCACTTATATAAACCTTCAATATACTTATATAGGCCTTAAACATAAATTATAATACAAAATATAGCACTGAGCAACTTACGAACAAATTCAACTTATGAACAATCGCTCGGAACCTAACTCGTTCGTAAGTAGGGGAGCGTCTGTATCGTAAAAGGATGTATAGCACTCAAATATGGGATTTGTCAAGGGACTTGAGCTGGGAAACAGCGCCCTGGTGCCTCCGAGCAGACTTACTAGATGTCAGAGTAAGGAGACTGACTGCTGCTTACTAGTGGACGGGAGTGGACATACAAGCACTTATTGTTTATTTCCACCGAAAACACACGTGTAAAGATTGATTGAGATGGATTTTCAATCGCTACGAGAATCATGCAAAGTATTATCGCGATATATTGCAGAATTGATTTTTAAAAACACCCTTGGAGTCAAAAATCAGAACATTAATCACCCGGAAATAATTGTTTAGAAATAATTTCAAGGCAGTCTTAAACGAAAGAGAAAATTGCAAATTGGCACAAGGCTAAATATGTATCCGACTTTCAAAACCAGCAGTTCCACTTGTTGCTTTTTCACTAAAACGGGCCAATTTGGCTCATTTTAGGTCACTCAAGGTCGAGGTATCACTGAAGTACTTTAGAAACGGCATCTGCTTGTGTACGGAAAATGCGCAATAGCGATTAATGCCTATTTACGTCATCTGCTACTTTCAATCGCTTTATCTACAGCCGTTAAGATAAGAGCTGAATATTGAAAATGCTATCGCTGAGCTGCTTGAAAAGCAAAGAGTGTAACTGGATTCCCCCCTGGACACAGTTGTCGGGCTCATTACTTCTTAATCAACATAGTGAGAGGCAAAAGGACGCAGCTGATGGTCCTCGTTTACTCTCTCCTATCTCCATCTCAGATGACCTTTCTTCCTTATTTGGAGACATCGGATAGCTGAGGTAAAGAAGGTCTCCGTTCGTTAGTTCGTTGGCCCTTCTCGGTCAAAATGGATTGGACCGCTAGCAGCAAGTACCTGAACTTTTTGGGCCCAAAAATAAACAGGAAATCTAGTTGGCGTGAATGTGGCCTGCGAACCAGACGGGGTTTGACAGCCCCACTTTATGGGATGATTGCGTTCTGGGGTCCTGGGTTCGATCCCAGGTCGGTTCTCCTGTGTGGAGTTTGCATGTTCACCCCGGGCTTGCGTGGGTTTTCTCCGGGTACTCTGGTTTCCTCTCACATTCCAAAAACGTGCACTCGAGACTAATTGTACACTAAATTGTCATAGATATGAGTGTGATTGTGCCCTGCGATTGGCTGGCCATCAATTCAGGGTGACGCCCACCTGGTGCTCGTAGTTAGCGAGGATAGGCTTGAGCACCCCTCGTGGCCCTTGTGAGGATAAGTGGTTTAGAAAATGAATGAATGAAAAATTTATTGTCATATTAGTCATTAAAACTAGTGTATTTTCTCGCATAAAAGCTGCACCCGTGTATAAGCCGCACTCTTAAAATTGCCTTAAAATTGTTGAATTTTACAATTTCTCACATATTGATGGTTTAAATAGGGAGTACAAATGTGTTACTTTGAATCTTAAGAAAAATCATCGCACGTAGTATTTCTGAGATACTGTATGAATCAAAAGCACATTTTAGGGTCAATATCAAAAGTTAGTAATTCATCCAGTAATGGTTGTTTTCTTACTGCAATTTGTTGTGTTACGAGTGCGTTGTCGTGGAAAGTCCACCCGAAGAAAATGCGAGAAAATACGGTATATTATTTTTGAATTCACACAGGCCTTGAAAAATGACAAGTCTCTTCAAATGAACTTGAAAGTTTGCAACATTGTTTGCATGTTGAGAACAACATCTCAAAGTTTTGATACTATTCCTATTTCTTAAAAAAAAAATCAAGTTCACACAGTGCGAAAGCTATGGATAGTCGTTCTTATGATCGATATGACAGGTCATAAAAACCACAACAAATGGTTCTGGGATTGCTTATCACCCTTTGGCGCGTGTTTTATCAAAGAAATATTTGATGGTTTGCAGATGATGCACGAACTGATAAGGTAAAAAAAAACGACACGACATCCATCAATATGTAAACAATAGGTGGTCCGAAGGGACACCAAATGAATCTTGCCAATTGCCAGGACGACTCTTTGAAAACGGCGACGACAGCCAACAGGATGTTAATAATAGCCGTTCAGAAGGGAGAAAAATGCATCTTGCCGAATGACTGCCAGAATGACTCAAGAGAGACGTTGCGCATGACGGCCTCTTGCCAGGAGGGCGGCGGGCTGTGAAGGTAAAGTGCTGATGATGCAATCCCACTGGAGGCAAAAGAACAAGCCTGCGTCGCTCTTTAAAGAGCTGACGAGTACAACCCGGCCGGGTGCGCTTAAATACTGGCGTTCCAAAATAGCAAACATCCAAAACAGCATAAAGCGGAGATTGGACAGCTCACGGACTAAAAAAATCACAATGAAAATCTGCTCAAATATGGACCTACGTATGAGAAAATGTTATTGATTTTTACATCCATATCCCAGATTCCAGTGGCGGTCCATGCATTTTCTCGTAGCGCCTTCAATGGGTAAAATCCACTTCCTAGCAGCATTTAATGATTAAATACAAATACTGGAGCTTTTCAGACATTACAACTGGGCCGGGGGGTGATTTTCCCGGGAAAAGACAGCGATGGATGTCAATGGCGAAAAGGCAAAAATTGCACTGAAATGGGGTAAAATCCACTTCCTAACAGCATTTAGTGATTAAATACAAACACTGGAGCTTTTCAGATATCAGAACTTGGCCCACAATTGAAATATTATTTAGGAATATAGCCATATTTTACTCACCCAAAATCATTTTTAACTGTACACAATATCCATCCTCCTTTCTTTCTTCCTTCTTTCCTATCGCCATCGAAGCTAATGCTGAAAGTCGAGCCTGTACTGTCGTATTTCTGGCATAGTCCGTCTTGAAAATGCCTTTAAATCAACACAATATATTTGCTTGTGCAGTTCGCTCCAAATACAGTTTGGTAGCTCTGGCTAATCACTAGCCAATCATAGTTGGTGAAAGTGATGACGTATCCCGACGCCTGCGGCAATGCATTGTGGTGTTGCCAACTCGAAATCTGATTGGTTAAAGCAAGTCTTATCGACGCTTGTTTAATGCAGCAGAGGCTGCAGAACTGATTGTGAAGGCCTTGAGGCAGATTTCTGACCCTGGCAACAAATAATGGCTGAAATGTGATCAGTTAAATGCTGCAATATGAAAATACACATCTGGAAGCAGTGCAACCAGGGGGAAAAGCAATGAAAGGAAGCTAACAGACAATTTGGAATTATTTAATAAGTATTGATGGACAAAATATAATATATGATTCAGATATTTCTTAGGCCAGCAGAGAAGGACTTGAAGGCCCTGACGGCCCGCCACTGCCAGATTCACACTGAAGTCAACTTTCAATGAACGCTAGTTAGATTTTTTTTCAATTTATGGATATCGTTTTTCCCCCCGCATCATTAATGTTTCCTCACATATGTACATAGTATTAAAATAAAAACATAAATCCCCTAAAATGCCACCATAATTCCCCATTTTAATTGATGTTTTTCCTATCATACAACAGGAGGGAAATGCAATATTTATAAAACTAAAAATAAAACAATCCTTGGTAACAACAAAAGTTCCTGAAGTAGTTTGGTAAAACAAACTTTTATGTGGCTTTTTTGTGCTCGATGGGGTTTAGTTCCCAAAACGTTTAAAACGTACTGATATTCCAAAATAGCAAAGACGCAAAACAACTCAAAACAGATATTTTACGGAGTTCATACTACGATAAAAAGATGGTAAAATATTGACCTCGATATGAAAAAAAATTCTCATTATTTTAGTTTTGGATTTTCAAATCATATCCCAAGTTTATGTAGAAGTCTACTTTTAATTAACTCTTAAATATAATTTGATTTTTTTTTCAATTCCCGGAAGAAGAAAAAATCCCGCACCATTAACGTTTCCTTACATACGTACGTAGTACTAAAATTAAAAATAAATCCCCTAAAAGGCCTCCATAATTTCAAAATAATAATTGATGTTTATCCTTTCAAACAGAAGGTTAAAAAAAAGAATAAATACAGTGGCTCTTTAAAAACAACCCTTGAGAACAACAAAACTAAACATTCTTAAACAGAAGTTCCTGAAGCAGGGCGGTAAAGCACCTTTTTGTGTGATATTGGCTCGATGGGGTTTAGTTCCCGAAACAGTAAAGGCAAAAAAAAGCAGTGGAGCAAGATTATTTTCACACAAAAAACCACAAGCAAGGGTCCGACAAACCTCCGACAGCAATTCTCACATAACGAGAAGCCGTGTGTGCATTTACAGAAGTTAAAATTCTCATCACAGCAGCACATCGTATTATCTCCTTCCAGCAATCGGACGGAAAGAGTTGAGAAATTGTCCGTAGCTTGAACTTACGACCCCGTAACTGCAAGGCCGACGTGCCTTACACTCCACCACCATGTCGCCCTGCTAACAATTCACCATTTCGGGTGCAGTTTGCACTGTATTAAAGTCTTTTTTTTAGATTAGAACTTTATTTCATCCCGTATTCGGGAAATTTCCTTGGTTGCAGTAGCAAGACAGACACAGAAGACATTGTAGACCTAGGTAAAAAAAAACTGGAGCAACACACAGGAAGTCCACAAGGTGGGGACCTTCTGCACACTGAGATTACCACACAGTTCCTCAGTAGTCTGGAGGGTTTAAAGATCATCTTCCTTGCCTAGAGCCTCCTAAACCACAGGTGTCAAAGAGGTGGCCCGAAAGAGGCGGCCCGGGGGCCAAATCTGGCCCGCCGCATCATTTTGTGCGGCCCGAGAAAGCAATTAAAATGATAGATATAGATGTATTTTATATTTCCTTATTTTCCCCCTTTTAAATCAATAATTGTAATTTTTTAATCCATTTTTTCTGTGTTTTTAGTTCAAAAATCATTTTGTAAAATCTAAAAATATATTTTAAAAAGCTAAAATAAACATTGTTTTAGATCTATAAAAAACTGAATATTCAGGCCCTTTAATCCAGTTCTTTTAATCCATTTATAAAAAAAAATTCTCCTGATTTTCCCCTTTTTAAAATCAATCATTGCAATTTTTCAATCCAATTTTATTTATTTTGTGTTTTTAGTTCAAAGCGCATTTTGTAAGATCTAAAAATAAATAGATAGATATTTTCCATTTTCCACTTTAATATTGAACATAATTAAAAAATATATTTTGTTTCCAGTTGAAATGAAAAACATGATTAAAAGAAATTTTCCATTACTAAGAGAAAAAAAAAGCTCAAATAAACATTGCTTTAGATCTATAAAAACTGACTATTTAGGGCTTTTGATCCAGTTCTTTTAATCCAATTTTTTAAAAAAATATTTTCTGTTTTCCACTTTAATATGGCACATAATGATAAAAAGAGATTTTCCCTTACTAAGAAAAAAAACATTGTTTTACTTCTATAAAAGAAATGAATATTCAGGGCTTTTAATCCAGTTCTTTTAATCCATTTATTTAAAAAAAAATCTAAATATTATATCTAAAATGGTCCGGCCCACGTGAAATCGAGTTGACGTTAAAGTGGCCCGCAACCAACCAACCCGAGTCTGACACCCTAGTCCTAAACTGTCCTATCAGCTAATCAGCAGCAGCGTAGAGACTCGGAAAGTGGAGAAAAACAAAGCGCTATACAAGTGCATGTGTGTGTTTCCGTGTGGCCCACAAACAGGAAGATGTGGAAGGAGAACAAAACACACTTTTTTTTCCACACTCACACACACACATACAAATATTCTATTGAAGCAGAAAGTCTGGTGGCACAAGGAGCCCGGCCAGGAAAATAAACAGTCTGGACACCGAAGCGGTGCCTCTGACAGCAGATGTTGTTTGGGGGGCAGGAAGCGAGGTCTTTGTGAGAAAAGGAAGGCCATGTTAAACTACTAATGCCACTAAATATCAACTCAAGTGTGCAAATCGGCTTGCCCACAAACTAATGCTTTCATTAGCCTTGCATAACGAATCCTGACGCCAGTTCATACAGACCATTTTTATTGGGGTAATTGCGCTAAAACTGTAACCACTTTATAGTCACTTTTTCTACCTGACTACTTCTTGACCAGCAGGGGGGTGCTGGAGCCTATCCCAGCTCGCTACGGGCACCAGGCAGGGGCCAGCCTGAATCGGTGGCCAGCCAATCACAGGGCAGAAGGAGACAAAGGATAACCAGTGATGATACCTATGGGCAATTTTTGAGTGTTTAATCAGATAGCCTAGCAAGCATGTTTTGGGGATGTGAGAGGAAACTGGAGTACCCAAAGAAAATCCACGCAACCTCCGAGTTGGGATCGAACCCACAGGTGCGGGTTTTCGTTCCAACCTATAAGAGAAAACCTTTCCGCCAATCTGGAATGTTAGAAGTGCAATCAGTGAATTGCTGTCAGGTGCTTCTTGTTTTATCACAAACCTCATTGGTTAAACTGCCACTGTTGGATGGGTTGGAACAAAAACCTGCACCCACAGAGGCCCCCCCAGGACCAGGTTTACCCATTCCTGCGCTAACCAATCGCCCACTAGGCTTAATACAATGTCCTTAAAAGTTCTGAACAGAATGGGAAATAATCAAAAAGTCGAGCACCCTAGGTTGTACAAAATTGCCATATTTTCTGGACTATAAATCGCACCTGAGTATAAGACGCACTAGCCAAAAAATACATAATTAACAAAGAAAAAAACAAGTCGCACCAGCCAATTTTTTTTACCTAGGTCTACAATGTCTTATGTGTCTTGTGTCTTTACTGCAACCAATACATTTCCCAAAATAAAGTTCTAATCTAATCTAATCGAATCTAATCTGATCTAATCTAATAATTAAGAAGGAAAAAAACATAAATAGCACTGGAGTATACATTGCATTTTGGGGGGAAATTTATTTGATAAAATCCAACACCAAAACATAATGTCATCTTGCAAGGCAATTTAAAATTAAAATAAAATAGAGAACAACAGGCTAAATAAGTGTACACTATCCCACACGTGTCAAAGTGGCGGCCCGGGGGCCAAATCTGGCCCGCCGCATCATTTTGTGTGGCCCGGCAAAGTAAATCATGAGTGCCGACTTTCTGTTTTAGGATCAAATTAAAATGAAGAGTATAGATGTATATTAAATTTCCTGATTTTTCCCCCTTTTAAATCAATCATGGTAATTTTCTAATCCATTTTTTCTGTGTTTTTAGTTCAAAAATAATTTTGTAAAATCTAAAAATATATAAAACAAAAGCTAAAATAAACTTTGTTTTAGATCTATGAAAACTGAATATTCAAAGCTTTTAATCCGGTTCTTTTAATCCATTTATTTAAAAAAATCTAAATATTATATCTAAAATGGTCCGGCCCACGTTAAATCAAGTTGACGTTAAAGCGGCCCGCGAACCAACCCGATTCTGACACCCCTGCACTATACTAACATTACAAGACTGACATGCCTGGTAACGTCAGTAACGACGTTATTCAGATAACTCTAGCATAAAAAACATGCTAACGAATTTACCAAACTATCAGCTTCACTCCAAATCACTAAATCCAATGAAATCTTCACCCTCGGAGTCATTCTTAAACAACCCCCACAACTTAGGAGGTAGATCATAATTCATTTCACATATAAGTCGCACCAGAGTATAAGCCGCACCCCCAGGCCAAACTATGAAAAAAAAACTGCGAGTTAAAATTCGGAAAAAATACGATACGGGCGAATACTGCCAATAGAAATTGAACGTGAATTTCTAAACTGAACCCCAAGAGCCAATCTCAGAAGGTCATTCAACTGACCTGAGATCCAGATCAAAGCCAACATCCGTCATCACCGCCACGTTGCCAAAAACGGTCTATCGTATAGCCAAGCGAGATGACATACGAAGCATCTAGCGTGGCCGTATGACCCTCGGTCAAAGGGTCGGATGCATGTCGGAGGGTCTTGACGGGATGCAACAAAGAGCCAGACAGTAAGGTGTGAGGAGGAGCCAGATGGAACAGACGCTGGCGTGGACTCGTGTTCGCTCCGATGGACGGTGAGTAAAGTAGCCTGCTGCCCTCACGTCTGCCATCTTGGTCTCTGGACACTTTACCACCAACACCTAGCCACTTGTCACTGTATAATGGGATCGTTTTTGGGTGTTTTTATTTTTTTATTTAGCACCAAAGTCTGTTCCGGACGCATTGGATTGAATGGCAGTTTGATTTGAACGAGCTATCAAAGTCATTCAAAACAATGAATGGTGAGAGCAGAGGTCAGAAGATAAGTTTGGCTTTGTGCCAGTTTTCTTCTAGATAATTCATTCATGGGCTGAAATAAACCCCCTGATCATACGACTTGAAAAATCAAGATTTTTATTTTTTGTATTAGCAAATGCTACTCTATATAAAAAGTAAGGGAATGGCATACATGGCAATAACAAGTTAATTGTTCATGTATAGGTCGTACGAAGTGGTATAGAAAATGAAGGAATGGACTGTAAACCACAGGGAGCAAGCGGGGTAAAAAATGTATAGTCCCAAAATTAGGGTAAAAAAATAATTGGTAATTTTAATGAAATTACTAAAACTGTTTTTGGAAAATTGCTGCATCACATAGCCAAATGGGTTGTGTTTCTTGCATCAGGAAATAAAGCTAGGGCAGTAAATCATCAGTACAGCATTTTCTCACATATTGGCCGCGTCCGCGTATAAGCCGCACCCTTAAAATTGCCTAAAAATTGTTACATTTTACGATTTCTCTCGTATAAGACGCCCCCTGATTGAGAATTTTTGCCTCCATATTCATGATTTTAATAGGGAGTACATGTGTTACTTTGAAGGGAAAACCTTAAGTAAAATTATCGCAAGTGGTATTTCTTAGATACTGTATCAATCATCTACTGGATTGCAGATTCGTAAAGGGTTGCCTGCACGTAGACAAATTAAAAAAGGAAGTCACGTGAGCAGTACAACCAGGAAGTGTGTCCGTAGCATTCTAGTTGTCTTCCCTAGGTCACCTTTTGTGCAAGAAACATTATTTTTTTCTTGAATTTCATTCATAGACGTCAAAATAAAATTAGTTTAGCGTTTTATCTGTTTATCTTTTCTCTATTTTGAAATAAATGACCGTATAGGCCGCATTTTCTTGCATTATGGCGTTTCGTGCATGTCAAGTCTAATTTGTGCGCATATAAGCCGTACCCTTGATTTAGTCATCATCTTTTTTTGCGACAAATACAGGGTTTATGTGAGAAAATACGGTACTTCTTTTAAAATGTCTTTACAATGAGAATACTAGCCTCTTTTTTTATTAATTTAACAAATGTGTTATTCTGGTGGTTTAGAAATTTGTTGCAATAGACATAGAATCATTACTAATATCGAGATGAAGATTAGCTGGATTTGTAAATGCAAAATAGAACCAAACTTGGCAACGAGATGAATCAGTCGGCGTCATTACCTTAAAAGCGTGTATATTTACGTTGAGCGGCTTTTCAGGGGCTGGAAAGCCGCCCAATGTGGGCCAGCATCATGTAAATAAACATGTATGTGAGATCACATGACACGGAAAGAACTCGGTCAACGTCGCTGGCCAGGTGTTAAGCGTACTTGCTCAAGTATCACACGCGTTGGACACTTAAAACCATCATGTGACTTCCATAAATTCTTCAATTCAAAAGGGATCCAGGTGAGGATTGATTCAATACAGGTGGTGTCAACAACAAACATGCGTAAGCTAATTTTAGCGGTCATAAACCACAAAAAAAGACACTAAGGAGACAATTACTACACTATTGTGATTATGAGTCAACCGTAATGTTACCACCAGAATATGCCATTATTAAAAACGGTATTAAGTCAGCAGACAAGAACTGAACTAATGATTTAATTACAAAAACAAAGACTAGACGACAAGTTCAACTTTGTCAGTTGGGAGGAAAACAGGTTCGACCTCAAACGAACTTGAGCAGCTTATTTTTTTTCATTGGTCACAAAAAAAATTATTCACAAAAACGAAGAAACCAACGACAAATACTGACAACAGAACCTAAATTCCATAATAAACATTTTTTAAACTTCTGTGACAAATTAAAATCCATCAAAACAAAGCATGAATTAAAAAGTCCATCACTTTGCATGCAAAATAATCCAGCGTATGCATTTGACACCATAATACAAAAGCAAAACCAACATAATAAACACACGTTTTGCAGCGTATTAGTTGTCATCAGCACCCATAATTTGCAAAAATAAAGCTTTAAATACTATAATCACCCATATAGATACAGCACAAAGTTTTACCAGTAACCCAGACCCGAACGATCCAATACCAGATAATGGGCGGAGTTAATAATGTGATGTTTATGTCCAAGGAAAAAATAATCAGTGTAGTCCAAGAGTTTAAAATCCCTCAGAATCACTCCCGACTCAACTTGTCTTTAAACGACACATAAAAACACGTGAAATAAAATTAAATTAAATTTGTCCAATTTTAGGTTCATTAGAAATAGACTAAACATTCAGTATGGACCTTAATACAGTTATCCCTCGAATATCGCGTTTTCACTACATTGCGTTTTTTTTTTCTGGAGGAATTTTTTTGTTGTTAATTGCATTTTTTTCCCCGCAAGTTCATAAAAATTTCAGCATTCCTTCTGGTAAGTACGATTCTGTTCTGTTGATTTGGGTTTTCAATTTGGATGAGTATGTTCTTGACGGGAGAGTATTTAGGGATGGGAGAAAATCATTTTATTTACTGATGAGCAGAAGGAATAGTTCGGAGAATGAAAATATTATGTCAATTGGACGAAAATGGCATCTTCAATATTTTTGTTTTGACAAGGCTTGGTTTAGAAATGTAAAATTATTCTCCACGCAAATTTGCGACACTTTTTGTTATAATTACAAAATTACAGTTACAATACAAAATTTGTTACAATTTCTTACTTATGTTATTTACTTAGACTATTAAATTATGGACCCTTTGTTATTGCCAGTTTAATTCATATCTGTCAACTTTCGGCCAATTGCTCCTCTTATTAATGATTGCAATTCCCCTTATTAAGCGATAATAATCTGTACAAATGCAACATGGCACATTTAAATACTTATATAGGGCGCACTTAAAAGTCTAAAATGTTCTCCAAAGTGGACAGGGGTGCCCAATCAGTATGCACTAAATTCAAGATGCTACTAGGACTCAGTACTGAAGTAAAAAATAAATTAATATAAAGTTATTTACAAATCTAACTTCTGGCAGGTTTGCACGCTTTCATTGTTACAACCATCAAAAACGATCAACCACATGACTAGAAGCACCAAAAAATGATCAACTACAGTCAAATTGTGGAAATTGTATGGTGGCTTGAAGGACAAAATCATATTAAGTTACATTTTAATGGGAAAATTAAAGCAATTTTAGAACAGGAGATGAAATTTTAACCAGCAAAAGTGCCGTTTTCATCACGAGGGAGCTACGAGGTCAAATAATAATACAATACTGGATGAATGATAACAAAATAAACTTAATGCGGGCGGAATTTCTCTAATGCTGCAGCAGAGGTGAAGGCAAATAATAGAATTACAGTACAAAGTGTGACTCCCACTTCCAAATATCGGTCAAGTATGAGGATTTTTTTGTCCTATTTTTGTACATCAAACATAAATAAATAGGGGTGACCCTACTTTGCTGTTTTTGGTTTATCACGACCATATCTGGTCGACGTTAACCGCGATAATCGAGGGATTACTGCATTTACCTAAACTAAAACGTTTCATTTCCAATCTACTTAAGTGACTCTCGATGTCAAATACTCCCAAATGAAACCCCCCCTTTTTAAGGCTATTAATTCCCACAAATACTGAAAGAAAGGTGCAAGCCAAATCACACATTTGAGATTCTGTAGTCACCAGCCAGCAACCTCCCCCTTCCAAACCAGGAGAAAACAAGCTGTAAAACAATGCACCCATTAATGGCCCCGTTTTCTTTTTTTTAAAGAGGTAGCTTGCTACAAAGACGAGGGGGAAGGGCAGCTTTGGAGAGGCCCGGGGCCGTTTTGGGGTCGACATGGCATGAAATTGAATAAATAAATGTGAAGGCTTCCACATTTAGAAAGCAAAATGCTTAAGAGTTTGAAAAATGCTGTCGCAATAAGGGACTCGAACGTGAATATCGGTTCGTGTCTTTCACCCCGAAGCACTAAATTCACAGCTCGACCCTTACACGCCCCTAAAAAACTCCCACATTGCTCCGCCAATCCGTTGCTTTCTGCCAAGGCAGTTTCGGCACATGGCCACCACCCAAATAAAAAAAAAAATCAAACAAACTCTTCTTTGAATGTTGTTCATTTCCTACCCTTGCTGGGGTTCCTCACTTCCAATTTGAAGACCTTCCAAAGCTGTTAACCTCCATCGACCTCTTTTCGGGAGTTTTGTGTTTTCATCGGGAGTGAATACGATTCGTGCAAATTCGATAAAAAAAATGTTGAAAAACGGACTATTTGAATCAAACTGTTGGTTTTTCATTCACCCACCTGCCAATTTATACATTTTCCAGTATGTTATTCGTTTTTTGATAATTTCAAACTGTGTCAAACTGGCGGCCCGGGGGCCAAACCTGGCCCACCACATCATTTTGTGTGGTCCGGGAAAATAAATCATGAGTGCTGACTTTTTGTTTTAGGATCAAATTAAAATGGAGAGTATAGATGTATATTAAAATCCAGATTTTTCCCTCTTTTAAATCAATAATTGTAATTTTTAATCCATTTTTTTCTGAGTTTTTAGTTAAAAAATCATTTTGTAAAGTCTAAAAATATAGAAAAAAAGCTAAAATAAACATTGTTTTATATCTATGAAAAAAAGCTAAAATAAACATTGTTTTATATCTATGAAAAAACTGAATATTCAGGGTTTTTAATCCATTTCTTTTAATCCATTTATAAAAAAAAATCTAAATATTATATCTAAAATGGTCCGGCCCACGTGAAATCAAGTTGACGTTAAAGCGGCCCGCGAACCAACCCGAGTCTGACACCCCTGGTGTATGTCTTATAACAACCTTTATACGTGATTTTTTTTTAAGTACGTTTTTCGTAAAACCAATCTCGTTTCATCCGGCTCTAATCCGGATTGTCTCGGTCACTGGTAGCAGACGAAAACGTCATCGTCGATTGCTAACGTTGTCATGCTTTAAGCATGATATGCCCACGCACATTCCCCTTTTAAATGTCCACCTTTTCACTATATAAATATAGCGCGTCAGCAAGCAATGTACCCACACAGTCAAGTCGTCAGCGTCAAACAGCGACATCTACAGAATCTTGAATTTAGTGCATACAAAAGGCGCACCGACTAATTGGGCGCCCTGTACCCTCTGGGGAAAATTGTGCTCCATGTAAGTAAATATGTGCTGCGTTGCGTTTGTACGGTTTATTATCACTTAATAAGGGGAATTGCAATGATTAATAAGCGGAGCAATTAGCCGAGGTTGACATTCATGATAAAACGATGAAGTCAAAAACCTTTAAGGCCAAAAAATTCAGAAAAATGCCCATAAACAACACTGCATATGACATCAGTTCTCCCCATATAATACTTGTATAGACCTCCCTTTACATACAACCTTATATAATTGATCATGTTTCAATAACTAAGTGTCATACATTTATCAAACACAAACCATTATCACGATAATAACAGAATCAAACTACAATTACTATCCTGAATATAAAATAAGAAATTCTATGGGAAACACAACAGCGGTTATTTCTATTGAAAAG
Organism: Stigmatopora argus; assembly: GCF_051989625.1. Lineage (NCBI taxonomy): Eukaryota > Metazoa > Chordata > Actinopteri > Syngnathiformes > Syngnathidae > Stigmatopora > Stigmatopora argus. The sequence goes on from NC_135387.1 coordinate 28,289,457, forward strand.
TGATTGAATTGAATGCTTTTATTGTCATTATACAAGTCAAATGACCACAAAGTCCACAAATACAACAACAAACAAAGCAGCCCAAATCCATCATCTGACCTATATTGAGTCTCATCTTCATTTTTGGGGGGGCAACCACTCCCTAACTTCTCCTTGTTCTCAATCCTGGTCACGGGGAATGACAATTCTAGCCAGCTATGGTGAAAATACACGATGGAACATTTCCGAATCGTCAAAGAAATGGTTGTGGTCGAGACCCAAGAACCAAATCATCTGTAATAGTGGCTGTTGAAAACCTCATCACACTGTGAAAATGCATCACTAAAAGCCCTTCGGTATTCATGCCACAAGAAGCTGTCAAGAACAATTATGTCATGCGGAGTCATCGGCAATTGAAGCTCACGCCATGTTTAAAAAAATAAAAAAAATACTGCAAAATGAGCAGTCTATTTCCCTAATCAGACAACTTGACAGTTCCACTTGTCAGAAATGCGGAATTCAAAAATTGACAGTCTGATCAGAAAAATGCAAATTTGTACATGTAGCAATTTGGAAGCTTTTCCATTCATTCATTTTCTAAACCACTTATCCCACATGTGTCAAAGTGGCGGCCCGGGGGCCAAATCTGGCCCGCCACATCATTTTGTGCGGCCCGGGAAAGTAAATCATGAGTGCAGACTTTCTGTTTTAGGATCAAATTAAAATGAAGAGTATAGATGTATGTTAAATGTCCTGATTTTTTCCCTTTTAAATCAATCATTGTAATTTTTTAATGCATTTTTTTCTGTGTTTTTAGTTCAAAAATCATTTTGTAAAATCTAAAAATATATTTAAAAAAAGCTAAAATAAACATTGTTTTAGATCTATAAAAAATCTGAATATTCAGGGCTTTTAATCCGGTTCTTTTAATCCATTTATAAAAATAAAACAATCTAAATATTATATCTAAAATGGTCCGGCCCACGTGAAATCAAGTTGACGCTAAAGTGGCCTGCGAACCAACCCGAGTCTGACACCCCTGACTTATCCTAACCAGGTTCGCGAGGGGTGCTGGAGCCTATCCCAGCTAACTACAGGCACCCTGAGTCGGTGGGCCACCAATGGCAGGGCACAAGGACAACCAATCACAGCTAGGGGCAATTTCGAGTCTTCAACCAGCTAGCCTAGCATACATGTTTTGTGGATGTGGGAGGAAACCGGAGTACCCGGAGAAAACCCACGCAAGCCCGGAAAGAACATGCAAACTCCACACAGTGAGGACCCACCTGGGAATCGAACCCAGGGGTGCCGGGTCGCCCATACCGCTTATTCTCACAAGGCCCGCGGGGGGTGCTGGAGCCCATCCCTGATTAGACAAAGAATCGAGCCATTCGGTAATCTTAGACAGGTTTAACATTTCTAGAAATCAGTGTAAATTGGGTCAACGACCTTTGACCCCTGGGAGAAGGCCCACATCTGGTTGTATTTGAGAAAGCCAACAAACATTTTAGCTCACTATGTGTAGCGCTTTCAAATTTGCAGTGATTACCCGTCTTTTTTCCAAAGTACTGTCCACTTAAAGCGAAATATTTGACACCCCCCCCCAAAAAACAATCTTTTTATATCCATTAAACGTTTTTCTTAGGAAGAGCGTGTGACTTTTTAATACACGTTAATACACAGAAGCGGCATCTCTTGATGGAAGAAGGTGGGGTGAACTCCGGGTGTGGCTTTTGACAGGGTGCCTCTGGGTATTACAGTGGTTTAGACTTGTTAACGTTTAATTCCTTAAATTCCTGCAGCGGCTTTGAGCCTGGGAGAACGTGACTTTGTAACGTTAGCGCACGTGACAGAAAATCTTTGGCTATGGGCACCTTCACTTTTTTAGGGATATCGAGGTGTTCCATATGATTCAGGACAAGATGGCGGATGATGGGCAGCGTCGGATTCTGACGGGTTTCCAACTTGCGAGGCAATGACGCAGATTTATGAGCAATCCAAGCAATATTTTAATAGAAATGAGACACTTGCAAAACCATTTTGGGAGAGATTTGGTGTTAAGATCAGAATCGATCTAGTGGTCACGTGACAGCAAATGGGCAGGCGGCTATTTCCCAATTTCACTGTACTTGTTACGATGACAAATGAAGATATGAGGCAAACATGTCCGCCGGGTGGGGCAATGACTCTTACGAAATTATTGACAGTGATATATCATCACGTAATATCGGAAGCAAAGCATTTCTTGCCTTTAATATAGAGTGATTTATTTATTCTGTATTCATTCGACGACAATACGGCAGATCCGCGGGTTGCCCGGGATTGCCCCAGCCGACTAAAGGCAGGACTCCACCCTAGACTGGTCGCTAGACGACCATTTGCACACACAGCCACCGAGCGGGAATCGAGCCCACGCGTGTCCGCACCAAAGTCAGGCGAGTGAACCACTACACCAAGGGTGTCAGACTCGGGTTGGTTCGCGGGCCGCTTTAACGTCAACTTGATTTCACGTGGGCCGGACCATTTTAGATATAATATTTAGATTTTTTTAAATAAATGGATTAAAATAACTGGATTAAAAGCCTTGAATATTCAGTTTTTATAGATCTAAAACAATGTTTATTTTAGCTTTTTTTAAATATATTTTTTAGATTTTACATAATGATTTTTGAACTAAAAACACAGAAAAAATGGATTAAAAAATTACAATTATTGATTTAAAAGGGGGGAAAAATCCGGAAATATAATATACATCTATACTCTTCATTTTAATTTGATCCTAAAACAGAAAGTCGGCACTCATGATTTACTTTCCCGGGCCACACAAAATGATGCGGCGGGCCAGATTTGGCCCCCGGGCCGCCACTTTGACACATGTGCACTACACTATCAGGTGGCTATTTGTCATTACAACAAGCCCGGCAACTTGAAAGGTTAGCATGTCGGCCTCACGGCTCTGGGGTCCTGGGTTCAAATCCAGGTCGGTCCACCTGTGTGGAGTTTGCATGTTCTCCCCTGGGCTTGCGTGGATTTTCGCCGGGTAAGCCGGTTTCCTCCCACATTTCAAAAACATGCATGGTAGGCTGATTGGACACTTTAAATTGCCCGAAGCTACGAGTGATTGGCTATTTGTCTCATTGTTCCCTGCGATTGGCTGGCCACCAATTCAGGGTGTCCCCTGCCTCTGGCCTGAAGTCAGCTGGGATGGGCTCCAGCACCCCCTGCAACCCTAATGAGGATAAAGCGGTTCAGAAAATGAATTAATGGTTACATTGCTGGTCTAAAAATACGGGCATTCGCCATGTTGAAAAAAAGTCGGTATCGGGACAACCCGAATACAAACAATTGTATTTTCTGTGCCATACAAATCAATTAAAATGATATCTAGTTCATAAAGCCTCATCTCAAACTAAAGACACAGATAATAAAGTTGAAATGCTCGTATGATGTGGAACGGAAAATGAATGAATAAAACGTATGAATAAAAGAGAAGATTTTACAATATTTAAAATATAGGTGTCTAAAAATAAAGTTCATTTTGGGGAGTGCCTGTCACTTAAACACATTAAAAAGACCACTTTCAATATTATTTGACAGTACCAAAAAACTAGGAAGGCTTGCTTAAATAATTCTTCACCAAAATAACTTTGGAACCACAACAGATGTTGTTTCTATTTCCTACCAAACACCAACCACACCTGCATCCTTCCAGCGGAGCATGATTACCCGCATTTACATGGGGTCAAGACTTAAACCCGCGTTATTCCAAGCCTGTGAGAATAATCGCCTTCTTTGTTCTTTTCTGGTCTGGTCTGGCCTGGCCTAAATCTCGGCTATTTCCAGTCCTTTTATTTACAGATCCATATACTACACAGGATTGTTTTGACGAGGTGTCGTTAATACTCAACGATCCCAGAAGTGCATACCCGATCTTTTTCGGCACCGTTATTGCAGCTTAACCTTTGTAGAAACATTTTTTTCTATTAGCGATAGAACATCGGCAACCGCCAACATGGAAGGCTGAATTATTCTGGGTGTGCGGGTTGCCTGTGGATAGTAAATGGCCTGTTTAAAGCCTGGTTTATAATAATAAACTTTGGCAAAACCTCAGCGGGCCTCTGTCGTAACCGTTCTACCTGCTGTTGAGAAATAAAATAAAATTCAGATTTCAACTCGGGTGAGGCTAACAAGAGATTTTGTGTGCTATTTATACCACTTCTTTCTCCCCACCCATGAGAAAACCCAGGGAAACTCCATGTTGGACCAAGAGTGGAAAAACTAAGACCATGGGTGTTAAAGTCAGTTTGGTTCGTGGTCCACATTCGTGCCAACTCCATCTCCTGTTTATTTTTGGACCAAAAATTGCATTGAATTCAATGCTAATATTGTCATTATACCATACCTGTCATATTGTCATTATACCATACCTGTCATATTGTCATTATACCATACTTGTCATATTGTCATTATACCATACCTCCCCTATTGTCATTATACCATACCTGCCCTATTGTCATTATACCATACCTGCCCTATTGTCATTATACCATACCTACCACATTGTCAATATACCATACCTGCCATATTGTCATTATACCATACCTGCCATATTGTCATTATACCATACCTATCATATTGTCATTATAACATACCTGTCATATTGTCATTATACCATACTTGTCATATTGTCATTATACCATACCTGCCATATTGTCATTATACCATACCTGCCATATTGTCTTTATACCATACCTGCCATATTGTCATTATACCATACCTGTTATATTGTCATTATACCATACCTATCATATTGTCATTATACAATACCTGTCATATTGTCATTATACCATACCTGTCAACCTGGGCTCCCCTTATTAATGATTGCCATTCCCCTTTATTAACCAATTAAAAACCCGTACAAATGCAACGTGGCATATAATTACTCACACAAGGCGCACTTAAATGTCTAAAATTTTCTACAAAGTGGACAGGAGTGCCCAATCAGTATGCAGTAAATTCAAGATTCTGTAGATGTCGCTGTATGACCCTGACATCTTGAAATCTGGGTACATTGCTCGCTGACACGCTATATTTATATAGTAAAATTAGTATTATATTATTATTTTAAAAAATAAAGTTTGTTTATTGTTTTTCATTAAAAAATACGGTTTTATAAATTAAAACATTTTTGATAAAATGGACTTGTTCCTTTTTTATGTCAATAAATCGTGGGTTTATTATGCTAAAATTCAAATAAAATTTAGAAAATATTTCCTTTTTTAAGAAGAATAAAATTAAGTAAATAGTTTTTTTTTAAATTTTGTTTGTTGTTTTTTTAATTAGAAAACAGGTCAATTTTTACAGCACGATTTTTGATCAAATGGACTCATGTCATGAAAAAAATCGAATGAAATTTAGAGAATATTTACTTTTTTGTTGTTTTTCAGAAAAGAATCAAATTAGTTTTTTATCTTTATTTTGTTTGTTTCCAATTTTCTTTATTTTTTTAATTAAAAAAATATAACAATGTTGATAAAATACACTTACTTTTTTGCTTTTTAAATGAAAATCAAAATATAAAAGTGAAATATTTAATGTTTTTCAGTTTTTTTGACAGAAAAACGACCTAAAAACCAAATTATGACGGACACCTTGTTCGGCATGTTCACCGTCACTGACACACATTTGTAGGAAGCAAAGGTGACAACAATAAGTCCAACTTTGTCTCGGATGCAAACGAGTCACAAAGGAAAACGGACGTCCCCCTCAAAAAGCAAAAAAAGACCCTGCCGCTTTTATGACCGCATTGTTCAGCCTCTATAGGGAAACCCCCACCCAGAGCCATAAACGGCCTCCATTTTGGAGCTGGGCTATATGTGGCGAGATTAAAACACCAAGCTGCTTCCTAACAATTTCACGGGCGATTCCGTTATCGGATGCTAACGAGGGAATTCGCTCCTGGAAAAAAGAAAGCGGCTCCCGGATTTGATTCGGGGTTCGTTTGTGAGCCGGCTTTCACTCGGGCAGAAAATTCAGATGTGCGATGATAAGAGGTGAAAAAACAAACACAAAAGCAATCCTCTAATCCCCCTTCTAAGACCCCCCAACCCCCTCTTTCCTTCCCACCGTCTCTACCTGGCTGATTGAGTTCCGAGACACGCGTTTGCCAACCTTTTTAGAGCAGCGGCACACTTTTATTTTGAAAGAATCTCAATGCTCACCACCATCTGAAAATCATTTAAAATGAACAATATAAAGTCATTCTTATCTAACTTTTATCAACAGGAATCAAATACAGTAATCCCTCGAATATCGCGTTTAATGTAGACCGGAAATGGCCGCCATAATTGAAAAATTGCCAAGTAAGGTCACCCCTATTATCACTACAGTCTTCCCTCGATTATCGCGACTTCACTTATCGCAAATTCACTTTTTCACGATTATTTAAAAAAAAAAAAAAAAATATTAGTTCATAAAAATATGAAAATCCACACTGAAACTTCTAAGCAGAAGCCACTCTTGCTTGTAAGACTCAGCACTAAAAGGAAAAAAAAACTTAGTTATAATAGGGATGACCCTACCTGGCGATTTTTTCAATTATCGCGGCCATTTCCGGTCTACATTAACCGCTATTATTTTTCTGCAGTGCTGAGTCCTAGTAGCAAGAGTGGCTTACGCTTACGAGTTTCAGCATGGCTTTTCACATTTTTATGAACTTTACAAAAAAAAAAAAAAAATTGTAGAAAAAATATTGCAAAGTAGTGAATTTGCGATAATCGAGGGATTACTGTACAGTAGTCACACAACTCATTGACGGCGCTAGACGTCAATGATAGCAAATAAGTTAACATTTTGGGCCAAATATAAACACATCAGATTGAGTTGGCATGAATGCGGCCCAAGAACCAAACTGACTTTGACACCTCTGAACTATAAATCATCCAAAATGACCAACATTATCACTAAAAAAATGATGACTGAATCGAGGGTACGGCTTATATGCGCACAAATTAGACTTTCATTCATCAAAAAAGAGGCTATTAATCTCATTGTAAAGACATTTTAAAAGAAGTACCGTATTTTTTCGCATATAAGCCGTATTTGTAACATAAAAAATGATGACTAAATCAAGGGTACGGCTTATATGCGCACAAATTAGACTTTCATTCATCAAAAAAGAGGCTATTAATTGTAAAGACATTTTAAAAGTACCGTATTTTCTCGCAAATAAGCCGTATTTGTAACAAAAAAAATGACTAAAGCAAGGGTACGGCTTATATGTGCACAAATTAGACTTGACAATGCGGCTAATACGGTCATTTATTTCAAAATAGAGAAAAAATAAACGGGATGAAATGCAAATCAAAATTTATTTTGGTGTCAATGAATGAAATTCAAGAAAAAAAAAATATCTTGCATAAAGGAAAACAGACTTAATAGGGGCTCTCGAGAACCGGACTTGGCCAATTTCCCGTCACTGCCGGCCGAATGGGAGCCCCTGGTGAGGCCGTTTCCGGCCGGCGGGCCGCGGGTTTGATACCTCTGAGTGATATCGTGGGCAAGCAGAAACTCGGGAGAGCAGAACAGCTGTGCTGTGTAACGGGCGACTTTTGAGACGTAGACTCCCACGGTGCTCATTGGTGCCATGATGGATATTTATTAGACGGGAGGAGGTGGCTCTCTATCTATACTGAAACCATATGTGGTGGGCTCCCACCGCCGGACCCTACTTATCAACACCCATGTGAGCTAAGTGGTAACAAAGCCTGGGCTCTCACGGAGGTAAGAGACCAGGCTCGGCTGGAGTCTGGATGGGGGGGGGCGCAGTGAAGGATTAGCAGCCCCCCGCTGTGTGGAGTTTGCATTTTTGTCCCCAGGCTTGCGTGGGTTTTCTCCAGGTACTCCGGTTTCCTCCAACGTCCCCAAAACAGGCATGCTAAGTTAGCTGGTTGAATACTTACCGTATTTTCACGACTATAAGGCGCACTTAAGTCTTAAATTTTCTCCAAAATAGACAGGGCGCCTTATAATCCAGTGTGCTTTATATATGGGAAAAAAATTAAATGTGTCATCCATTGAGGGTGCGCCTTATGATGCAGTGCGCCTTATAGTCGTGAAAATACGGTAAATTGCCAAACTAGCTATGATTGGTTGTCTTATGTCTCCTTGAGCCCTGCGATTGGCTGGCCGCCAATTCAGGGTTTCCCCCGCCTGGTGTCCAGCACCCCCCACGACCCTCCTGGGGATCAGCGGTTAAGAAAATGAATGACTTTTTGAATAGTTAATTTTGAGAAGCACAGTGAAAAACCATGCCGCGCTAATAAAAAACCAGCAAGAAATACTTACCGTATTTTTTGGACTATCAATCACATCTATAAAAATATATATATATATAAAATGAATTCTGAAAAATAAATAAATAAAGAATAAATCGGCAGCCCGGTGGTGAGTGGTTAGCGCGTCGGCCTCACAGCTCTGGGGTCCTGGGTTCAAATCCAGCTCATGTCCATCTGTGTGTAGTTTGCATACCTGTGTGAGTTTTCTCCGGGTACTCCGCTTTCCCTCCCACATTCCAAAAACATGCATGCTAGGCTAATTTAGCACTCTAAATTGCCCCTAGCTATGAGTGATGTGTTTGTCTCGTTGTGCCCTGCGATTGGATGGCTACAGCACCCCCCCGCGACCCTAATGAAGCTAAAACAGTTCAGAAAATGAGATTTTGGCAGCCTAGTTGGAAGACATAACGGTCGTCCGGATGAAAACGTAACTACGACGTGTCACTCGACAAAAGAAATGAGTTTGACGCCCCTGTTTGAGGCCGTGTCATTCATTATCACTCATCTCGGAAGGGGGGGGTTGCTAAGGGGGAGGTGAACGGAAAGTGTCGCTCTGAGGCCGCCACAACCGTCTTGCAACGCTAGATAAGCCCAGACCGCCTGTTACGTGATGTGCTCCCTTTTTTTTCTCTAAGTGTCCAATTAGCATCCAGGTTCAGTGCGTCTTATGGCAGAAGCAGGAATAAAACGCAATTTAACATCGCGTTAGCATCAAGTAAGAACGAAAAAAAATGATTTTAGAGTAAGGAAGTGCCAGCAACCATGTGACCGAAATGAAGCAAAAAGAGGAAACGCCGTGTGACAAACTGATGTTGAAGTAGGACAACAACGACTGACGTGTGCGTAACAAAAGCGGAACGATGGCCATCCAATCGCAGGGCACAAGGAGACAAAGGACAACCAATCATAGCTATGGTTAGGACAAAGTGGCGGCCCGGGGGCCAAATCTGGCCCGCCGCATCATTTTATGTGGCCCGGGAAGGTAAATGATGAGTGCCGACTTTCTGTTTTGGGATCAAATTAAAATGAAGAGTATAGATGTATATTACATTTCCTTATTTTCCCCCTTTAAAATCAATAATTGTATTTTTTAAATCATTTTTTTCTGTGTTTTTAGTTCAAAAGTCATTTTGTAAAATCTAAAAATATATAAAAAAGCTATCTATAAAAGATCTATAAAAAACGGAATATTCAGGGATTTTAATCCAGTTCTTTTAACCCATTTATTAAAAAAATCTAAATATTATATCTAAAATAGTCCGGCTCACGTGAAATCAAGTTGACGTTAAAGCGGCCCGCGAACCAACCCGAGTCTGACACCCTTGGGTTAGGCAATTTAAAGCTTTCAACCAGCTAGCCTAGCATGCATGTTTTTTTGGAATGTGGGAGGAAACCGGAGTACCCGGAGAAAACCCACACAAACCCGGGGGAGAACATGTAAACTCCTCACCTGGGAATCGAACCCTCGACGCCAGAACTGTGAGGCCAACCCGCTAACCACTTGTCCAAAACTCAAATAAACATTCATTTTCTGAACCGCTTATCCTCACAAGGGTTGCAGGGGGTGCTGGAGCCTATCCCAGCTAACTACAGACACCCTAAATTGATAGCCAGCCAATCGCAGACCACCAGTAGACAAAGGACAACCAATCATAGCTAGGGGCAATTTAGCGTACAATTAGGCTAGCATGTATGTTTTTTGGGATATGGGAGGAAACTGGAATACCCAGAGAAAACCCACACAAGCCCAAAGGGGAGAAAAGGCAAACTCCACTCAGTGAGGACCCATCTGGGATCGACCCCGCGACCCCAAAACTGCGAGGCAGCCGCGCTAACTGACATGAAAAGATACCATAAGCATAAAAATAGAACTGTACATTAAAAGAGAAGTAAGCCAGCAATGATGTACTTTCAGATGAGTGCAATTTGCAAGGGTACAAGCATATTTATGCATAAAATGATATATGTATCGTTAAAAAAAGGGCTTTATTTTGGTTTGAAAGGGAAAATGAGGAAGATTGTTTATGATGAGCACGTTGTAATTATGCGACTTTTTGTACACCTGGTCAATCAAACTCAGTAATGGCGTCCGTGTGTATTTATGTATACTATCATTATGTCTATTTTTTTAACAGCATAAACAAAAACAAAGCTCCAAGTGCGTGTATTTTAAACCCACTGAAGTCATGAAAAATGTAAATAAATAAAAAAGTTAAACGGAAAGGAGCAGAAAGTGCTTTAGTGATGTCCACGCCAAACAAACAAAAAACGTTAATATTGTTTGAAAATCGACAAAGGACACAAACAACGTGAAACAAAGATGAAATTCGCCATATAAATGTTGATATTAAAAGTACCGAACGCCAAAAAAAGACGTTTTAATCCATCAAAAAAAGACACATGTTGACTATTCGTACTCGAACTCGCTCTACGAATGTAAATATTGTTGATCCGAATTCGGCGTGCTTTTCCGGGGGAAGCAAAATGAGTTAAAAATAAATAAATAATTCTTACCGACTGAAGGAAGAGTAAAGTCCGCACGTAATCCCGCTCGGTGTTTAACATTTCGTTGAGGACGCAGAGCCGTAGTCGCTGCTGTCGCTCCGACTCCTTGACGGCGTGGACGCCGTGGACGGCGGCGTGCAAGGCGGCGTGGACGGTGGCGTTCTCCGGGTGCCCGTCGTCCTCCTCCATGCTGGCCGAAAAGAGGTGAAGCTTCTTGGGAAGGGAGGGAAAGTCGTCACCTGGCTCCCCGTGGAGCCTCAGTCCATAGCGAAGCGTCCGCTCCAAAGTCCCCCGAGGCGAGGCGGAGATGCTCCGCGGACCACGCGTGAAGCTTGAACCGGCACGAGAGGTGAATGAGACTGGGAGGGAAGGGAGGGAGCTCCGCGCAGCTGAGAGACCTGAGGAGGGGGGAGCATGGGGGAGGAAGGGGCGAGGAAGGGCCGCTTGACTTTCTGGGGGCCTCGACTATCCTCTAGTGGCCACTCAATTGGGTTTTTTTTGTACTATGTAGTATATTTTAAAAATATTTATATATTAATAATTGGACATCTATAGCTGTAAATGGCATAAGGTGAGTTTTTAAAAGTGTACTTAAAAGATGGGATTCATGGAATGAACGTATTTCTGTAAAAAAACAAAATGATGAATATTTAAAAAATATTTATATACTATTAAAACAACAATATTTTATTTTGACAATATTTATATATTATAATAATAATTGGACATCTATAGCTGTAAATGGCATGCTGTGAGTGGATGCTATTTTTTAAATAAAATGTACTTAAAAGATGGGATTCATGGAGTGAATGTATTTTTTAAAAACAAAAATGATGAATATTTTAAAAATATTTCTGTAATATTAAAATAATAATAATACATGTATTTTTAAAATATTTATATATCATAATAATAATTGGACATCTATGGCTGTAAATGGCATGCTGTGAGTTGATGTTATCTTTAAATAAAATATACTTAAATGTACTTGAAAGATTAAACATATTGATATACTATTAAAATTCCAAGATGGCGCCGTTCACGCGGGAGCCAGTGGGAGTAGCTCTGTCCACTCTTATGTTTTTCGTGTTTTACAGCCCTTCTATCTTTTTTTAATTACATTTTAATATTTCTTAATACATCCCTTTTAACTTTGCTTTGTACTTTATACTTTTTACTTTAATGTTTTTACAACTTTCCTTGTTCTGTTAGCCTGGCTTCTTTCGGCTACTTATTTTATGGAACCATTCAGCCATGCCTACGCTGTCACACACATGGGACTAGCTGTTACAATACGCATCAGAAGGAGCTGGACAAAAGTGCCGGGAGAAGAGGCAACGCTTCTGAACAACCATTCCATCATTGGATAAGATGGAAGAGCTGTCGACGCTTACCAGCAACGGAGTCGAGGGGTTCTACTCTGCCACGGTTGTCTTCAGCTCCAGACTACTGAGGAACTGTGCGGATAAGCTTGGAAGAGTGACTCTGCATATTCTCTACCTCGGTCACAGTCTGCAGAAGTTCCCCATCTCGTGGAAGACTTCCCGTGTGTGGTTCCAGTTTTTGTCCAACTTTACAACGTCTTTTTGAGTCTGTATCCGTTTTTGCTACCGCAACCAAGATGGCGCCGTTCAAGTGGCAGCCGGTGGAGGTATCTCCGTCCACTCTTGCTCGTTTTGTGTTTTTGCTGCTTTTCTGTCTTAATGATTTGACTTGGTGATTCTTAATGATCCCATTTACTTTGATTTGCTTTGTACTTTGTGCTTTTTGCTTTGTTGTTCTGCGGCCTTTGCGACTGTACTGTCTAACTTATAACTAACCTTTTCTTTCTACTGTCACAATTAAATTTCCCGTATACAGGATGAATAAAGTTATCCAATCCAATTTTTTAAAAACAAAAAAAAAGATATTTTCAAAATATTTCTATAATAATATTAAAACAATAATGATAATAATAAATGTGTTAAAAATATTTTTATATTATAATAATAATTGGACATCTATAGCTGGAAATGGCATGCGGTGAGTTGATGGTATTTTTAAATAAAATGTACTTAAAAGATGGGATTCATGGAATGAACATATTTTTTTTAAAAACAAAAATGATGAATATTTTAAAAATATTTATATACTGTTAAAACAATAACAACAATAATAATATTGTATTTAGAAAATATTTAAATATTATATAATAATAATTGGACATCTATAGCTGTAAATGGCACAAGATGAGTTGATGCTATTTTTAAATAAATCTACTTAAAAGATGGGATTCCTAGAATAAAAAAACAAAAATGATAAATATTTTAAAAATATTTCTTTATATAATAAAAATAATATTAAAAAAATATATTAATAATATTAATAAAAATAATAATATTAATAATAATAATATACAATAATTGAAATAAAAATATGTTTAAAAAAAAGATTAATATTTTGAAAACAAATATAAATATAATAATAATTGGGCATCTATTGCGGTAAATGGCACGCAGTGAGTGGGTGATATTTAAAAAAATCTACTTAAAAGTGGGTATTGATGCAATAAAAATATGTTTAAAAGGAATGATGAATATTTTGGAAATATTTATATATTATAATCATAATAACTGGACTGAGGAGCAACTTGCGCTTTTTCTTGCCAATAAATTGAATTGAACTCAAATAATAACGTCAAATATGAGTTGAAAGAAACTTACGGTAAAATTGCAAACTCAATCTGATTATTTATTTATCAAAGCTGCATAAAAAAGTAATGGCGATGAAAATATCAATAATAGCTTTAATGGATGTATGCTATGTTACATTCGTCACTCTCACACACAAAAACATCCACGATCGCTTTCGCCATTTTTTGGCGACAGACAGCTCTAAAATGCCTTTTTATGGAATATATTTACACTTTATCCTTCATCGCAACTGTACATGGCAAAGTCCTTAAATATGATTGAACGGAATTACGAACAGGACGTCTCGAGCGGAAGTGGGCGTTCCTCAAAACGTATTTCAAAGTTGTTGTTTTTTTGTTTTTCTCCTTCCAATAAAATGCATGTGTGCAAAGCACCGTAGAAAAAAGTGAGTCACAAAATCGGGGCATAAGTTAAAAAGTCCATTTAGCCACTTTCACGTTTCTCTTCATCTTCAGCAGGTGTTTTTTTTTCTTTAAAAAAAGAATAAACCAAAAAATAATAATAATAAATTGAAACATCCAGGCAACCCAAAGGGTTAAAAAATAAAAACAATGTGTTCAGTGAATCAATTTTCCGAATACAAAAAAAAATAGAATTTTTATTATTCCACTTGTGTGGAAAAAAAAAAAATGTGAGTTGTGGATTAAGTTTGAAAAAAAAAAAAAAAATACATTCGGGGAACCCAAAGGGTTAAAAAAAAATAAAAAAAGTTGTGCATATGAGTTTGAAAATAAAAAAAAATAAAAAAATAGACAGCCAGGGAACGCAAAGGGTTAAAAAATAAAAACAATGTGTTCAGTGCATTAATTTTCCAAATATAAAAAAAATATAGAATTTTTGCTATTCCACGTGTGTGGAAAAAAATGTGAGTTGTGCATATGGGTTTGAAAAGTAAATAAAATTAAAAATTAAAAAATAGAGACATCCAGGGAAGCCAAAAGGGTTAAAAAATAAAAACAATGTGTTCAGTGAATCAATTTTCCAAATACAAAAAAAAATAGAATTTTTGTTATTCCACTTGTGTGGAAAAAAAATGTGAGTTATTGATTAAGTTTGAAAAAAAAAAGACATTCAGTGAACCCAAAGGGTTAAAAAATAAAATAAAAATAGTTGTGCATATGGGTTTGAAAATAAAAATAAAAAAAATTAAAAAATAGACAGCCAGGGAACGCAAAGGGTTAAAAAATAAAAACAATGTGTTCAGTGCATTAATTTTCCAAATATAAAAAAATATAGAATTTTTGCTATTCCACGTGTGTTGAAAAAAATGTGAGTTGTGCATATGGGTTTGAAAAAAAAATAGACATGCAGGGAACCCAAAGGGTTAAAAAATAAAAACAGTGTTGAGTGCATTAACTTTCCAAATATAAAACAAAAGTTCGAATTTTTGTTATTCCACGTGTATGAAAAAAATGTGAGTTGTGCATAAGGGTTTGAAAAAAATAAAAATAAATAGAGACATCCAAGGAACCCAAAGGGTTAAAAAATAAAAACAATGTGTTGACTGCATTAATTTTCCAAATATACAAAAAAATATTGATTTTTTGTTATTCCACGTGTGGAAAAAAATGGGAGTTGTGCATATGGGTTTGGACAAAAAATAAAATTAATAAAAAAAATAGAGACATCCAAAGAGTTATAATAATAAAAACTGTGTTGAGTGCATTAACTTTCCAAATATAAAAAAAAAAAGTTCGAATTTTTGTTATTTCACGTGTGTGGAAAAAAAATGTGAGTTGTGCAGATGGGATAGAATTTTTTTTTTTTTTAATTAATAAAAAAAATAGAGACATCAGGGAACCCGAAGGGTTAAAAAAAAAACAATGTGTTCAGCGCATTAATTTTCCAAATATAAAAAAAATATAGATTTTTTGTTATTCCACATGTGTGGAAAAAAATGTGAGTTGTGCATATGGGTTTGAAAAATAAAAATAAATTAAACAAGACATCCAGGGAACCCGAAAGGGTTAAAAAATAAAAACAATGTGTTCAGTGAATTAATTTTCCAAATACAAAAAAATATAGAATTTTTGTTATTCCACTTGTGGAAAAAAAATGTGAGTTGTGGATTAAGTTTGAAAAAATAAAAAAATAAAAATAGAGACATCCAGGGAACCCAAAGGGTTAAAAATAAATAAAAACAATGTGTTCAGTGCATTAATTTCCAAATATTAAAAAAAAAGAATTGCTGTATATTCCACATGTGAAAAAAAAAAACATAACATAATATAAATGGGTTAATTTAAATATTCTGGTTGTGTTTGAGAAATTGATTCAAATACATCAAGAGTAAATCAGAGTTGTGGAATTTCAAGAATAAAGTGATTAAAAAAAAAATCTCCATATATTCTTTGGAATCAACTCGAGTGTGTGTTATTGCTAAAAACACGTCTTTTCTTGCTTGTGAAAAGTCGACAAGTTTCTAAAAATACCAGTTTGACAAAGGCGTTCAAAATTAGGGTAAAATTTGACTTTTTTGTGTCCAATAGGAATTAACCGACAAAATATTTTTCTTTATGAAAAATGTGACTTTATGTTGTGACTTTAGTGAACTGAATTTTTAGCAAGCGTGGATTTCAAGCAGGATTTTAACCATTTTGTCATCTTTAATGGTTTTGGATGGTGCTTTGGGGGGTTTAAGTCAGTTGAACTGGCTGGTCAAGCGTATGCACAGAGTAGTGCTTCCCAAGCACTGTGCTGCGGCACCCCGGTATGCCGTGAGCAATGGTCAGGTGTGCCGTGGGAAATTGCATTAAGTCATACAATGTAAAATTAAGGGAGAAAAATGAATATGAATATAACGAAATTAAAATTGAACTGTTGCAAGGTTAAATCAGAATAGGATGAACATTAAATTATAGATTATAGAAATTGTGAAACTGTCTTTTTTTGTCTTATTTTTCTCTAACATGAACCGGAAGTTGTTTGGGCATCAATTTTTGATGACGTAAAGTCTGTGTGAGCACATTTTTTGGTGTAATATTTAGGAGGATTGAAGTCATATTTGGAGAAAAGTCATAAAATTATGCGATTAGAAACATGACAGTTTTGCATCACTTGAAGGGGAAGTTGTTCAGGTTCTGTAACATTTGGTGACATTAGGGCAGTGTGAAAAATTGGATTTTGGAGGTTTATGTGCTTCCTGCTGATAAAACTTTGATGACAATGATTATTGTTAATATAAGCCACATAGTTTGAAATGAAAATATTTTCCAATGGGCGTCCCTTGAATTTTTTTGAATGCAAAAAGTCCGCGAACCACCTGGTGCCGGTCCGTCAGAAAAATAAATATTAATGTATTCAATCTCGCGTACTTGAAATTAGAAATGTTGTTGTAATAAATAATTGCTTTTATGCTTGGGACTTGTTTTTTTGTTGTTGTTGTTGTAGACATCGTCCAAGCACAGTTTTGAAGGAAAATCAGTTCTCGAGAGACAATATTTTTGGAGGCAAAAAGCGCAAACCAACCAAGAATATTTTGGTGGGAAATGTTTTTGGATGGGTTTTGTTTTTGAGCCAGAAAATGTAAATCATTCAAAGGTCCGTCTGTTAAAGGGCATTGCGTAAATGATCGATTCTGTAAAATGAATTGGACGTCTATTGCCGTTAAATACGAAGTCGTTCATTTCGATGCAAATACAACGAAATACTTTTGTGAAAATACAATTTGGGATAGGAGTATTTTGAATTAGAAGCATGATTACAGAAATACGTCATAAAAATGTGGGTGTCAAGTCGCCACCGTTTTGGGAAGCAACTAAATGCGATCCATTTTGAATACAGTCGTACCTCGACATACGAGCATTTGAGATACGAGTACATTTTCGGGGGAAATATTCATCTTGAGATAACGAGGCAAATTTTGATATACGAGCATGCAGAGGACGCGAGAGGCTGCTCACAAGAACATCATGGCCACGGTCTTTCTGGTCGCAACTCCCTCATGTAATGTCTCTACGAGCACTGGGTGGAGCATTGCATTTTTTTCAGTGTTTTTCCCCTCGTTAGTCAGTGCGAATGGCGGAGCTTGTTCGCTAATACGAGAGGAGTATATACTACTTCTCGTTGGCAAGTGGTCGCGCGTTATCCTATTGTGAGGACATTTGTGTGCGTCTTTTTCGGAATATTTTGAAGGGAATACAAAAGCAAACAACCCTCGATAGGTTGCATCTGAAAGTCAGGGTGGAGGCGGGGCTAATTGAGCCAAGAAAGGTATCAAAATTTAAAACAAAATTAGAATTAAATTTAGTGTAAAGTCAGATTAAACTTATTTTTGAGTGTCTGCATCGTAATCCAAGTTCATTTAAATTTGTTTGTTTTGTTACGAGCGCGTTGCCATGCAAAAAGTCCCTCTAATTTTAGTATTAAACACATTTCAGTAGAATTAAACCACTAGTTATTTGTTACTTTGTTAATAGATGCCGAATTAGAACAAATACATGTTTTTCCAATCCAATATTATGTTTTGGGTGTTTTTTCAGAGCGTTGGAACGAATAAATTTGTTTTTAGTTCATTTCTATGGGAAACGTTCATTTGAGTTACGAGTAAATTGACATACGAGCTCAGCCCCGGAACGCATTAAGCTCATATCTCGAGGTACCACTGTCCAAGTGTCAAAACTGCAAGTCCTTTTCCTTCACAGTCTACCCGTTTCTTTACGGACACAAAGGGTAACAGGTATTTTTTTTGTTTTTTAGAAAACTTCCACTTCACGCACATTGTTGTATTTTTTTTCTGGCTCAAAGACTAAATAATGACAGTAAATGTTCCTGCTAATGAATGAAGCGACACAATCACAGCCGTTCAAACGATTCATTCGCGGATAACCTCGGAACGAAGCCTTTTTTTTTTTTCTCCCCCCAAACCGCTTCGCTCTCAGAGTCAAAGTCAGACAGTGTTGAGATATGAATTTGTATAAATAACAAAGTGGAACAGTATAAATATAAAGAATCTGTGTCGTCAATGACATATGCGTGTTTAACGTGTGTGCGTTGCGTGCACTTGCGAGCCAGTGTTAAGACAAGACAGTGAGGGGGCGTGGCCTTAGAGATGCGGCTTTACCTCCCCGACCTCGTGGAAGAGGGAGGTGTAAAATTCGGGCTCCAGTTGCTTGTTGCGGTAACGCTGCACAATCTCCGTGATTCGCTGCTTCCGCCTCACGTGCGGCGGGTTGTACGAGTCGCTTTCCAGACGTTTCCGGCGGCACACGTTGATGATGGTTTGGCGCACCAGGAAGCCTAAGAGGATGAAGGTTTCATTTTAGCATTCCTTCTGGTAAGTATGGTTCGGTTCTGTTGATTTTGGTTTTCAATTTGGATGAGTATTTTTTGGTACTCGGACGTTTCGTCGACCGGACGTTTGGTCGAACGGACGTTTGGTCGAACGGACGTTTGGTCGAACGGACGTTTGGTCGAACGGACGTTTGGTCGAACGGACGTTTGGTCGAACGGACGTTTGGTCGAACGGACGTTTGGTCGCCGGGTTGTTACTGTTGAAACCAGCTCTCAAAATTATAATAATGAGAGAGTGAGTTTAATATCTAAAATCAAAATATCAACAGTAAACTGTCATAATTTTACAGCGAGCAAACCTGGCGACCAAACGTCCGGTCGACCAAACGTCCGGTCACGTTATTTTTTGGACGGGAGACTTCAAGTTTTTAGGAATGGGGGAAAATCATTTTATTTACCGATGAGAAGGAATAGGTTCGAAGAATGAAAATGTTATGTCATGAATTCTGTTGGTGAAAAATGGCATCTTCATTTTTTTTTTTTGACAAGGCTTGGGTTAGAAATTTAAATTATTCTCCACGCAAACTTTGTTTTGTTACAATTACAAAATTACAGTTACAATACAAAATTTGTTACATTTTCTTACTTATGTTATTTACTTAGAGACTATTAAATTATGGACCCTTTGTTATTACCAGTTAAATTCATATCTGAGAATGAAAATGTTATGTCATGAATTCTGTTGGTCGAAAATGGCATCTTCATTTTTTTTGTTTTGAGAAGGCTTGGGTCAAAAATTGAAATTATTCTCCATGCAAACTTTGTTTTGTTACAATTAAATTGTAAAATTAAAAAAATTGTTACATTTTCTTACTTATGTTATCTACTTAGACTATTAAATTATGGACCCTTTGTTATTGCCAGTAAAATTCACATCTGACAACTTCGGCCAATTGCTCCTTTTATTAATGATTGACATTCCCCTTATTAAGCAAAAAACATACAAATGCAACATGGTAAATTTAAATACTTATATAGGGCGGATTTAAAAGTAAAAAAATTCCCCAAAGTGTACTAAATTCAAGATTCAGTAAATGTCCCTGTTCTTCACTACATCGCGGATTTTATTCCGGGGGAAATTATTTTTTTTATTAAATTATTTTTTGTAAGTTCCTAAAAATGTGAGAATCCACGCTGAAACTCGCAAGTGGAAGTCACTCCCCGTAGCCTCCGCTTGCTACTAGAACTAAGAACTGAAATGTTTTTATTTTTTATTTATTTTTTACTTTATTTTTTTAATAGGGGTGACCATACTTTGCAGTTTTTCGTTAATCGCGGCCATGTCTGGTTTACATTAAGGGAGATGGGGCCGAGACGATCCATATTAGAGCCGAAAAGGGTAACACGAGATCGGTTTAAAAAAAAAAAAAACGTACCCAAAAAATTCCCGTACAAAAGTTGTTGTACGGCGTACACAATTTGAAATGATCAAAAAAAAACGTATAAAATACGGGAAAAACGTATAATTTGAGAGGTATGTAAATTCTAATTGAACCAGTTGCCAGGTCACGGGCACATAAAGGTTTCTACAAAACTATAGTTTAAAAAAATATTTTTGGGACCTTTATAAACTGACCTGATACAAAAAAACTTACCATCATTCAGTACCTAGCAATTTTGTGTTAACCCGTCACCTCTATACATTTGGTTACAATGATAACCACACACACTATATAATATAACTTTTTAATTTATGGTATATGATTGTGATGACTCATTGCTACCTACCAAGCGCTCTACGGCTGACCACCATGCCGTCCACCAGAGGGATAACCATGCTAAATTTGCCCACGGCGCCGTGCAGTCGGATTCGGAAGAGACCCGTCTTCAGAGGGTGGATGAATATCAGAGGAACGTCCTTCTCAAGTAATCCTGATCTGAAGCAACAAGAGTTTTTTTTTAAATAGCCGTGATAAAGCATATGTAGTAATTTTTAAAGGGTTGAGTTGGTCGTTTCTTGAGGACTGGAACGAATTACGGAATTGACATAAAGTACCGTATTTTCACGACTATAAGGCGCACATAAGTCTCCAAAATAGACAGGGCGCCTTAAAATTTAGTGCGCTTTATATATGGACCAATACTAAAATTGCTATCACGATAAAATAAAATAAATCAGTCGATAGGGTACACCATCCTCTACAGTTCTCACAACTACGGCAAGCAGCCCCTGACTCTACTATTTTCCCCGTAGAAAAAGTACTGCGCAGTGACTGCTGGGATATGTAGTTCTTTTGTCAATACACCCAATGGATTGTGGCCTGGACATCGACATCAACACAGCTTCATAAAGCATGGAAAGCAGCGTTGGAAATGTTACGCTAGCTACTAGCTAGCTACTATTTGCAAATGGACTGTGGCCGCCTGGACGAATATATAAAACGTTTTTGATGACTCATTTGGACAATTGTTCAATTCGGACACAGAAAATGAGGGCTTTGATGGATTTGTGGGTGATGATGACGAGAGTACATTGAAAAATGGCTAAATAAAGTATAACCAAACAGTTTTTCTTCCGTTGCCTTTTTAAAAACGTGTTTTTAGCGTGCGAGTATATCGTGTATGTTTAAGCTGGTGTATGTTTTGCCATGCCTGGCTGCGTCTATAAAAACGGTGCGTCCTTTGTGTGTAAAATACACACAGAAATAGCACTCATTATTGACACTGCGGCTAAAAATACGATGCGCCGTATAGTCGTGAAAATACGGTACTGCTCTACTTACGAAATGTTCAAATTACGAAAAAAGTTCTAGAACCAATTAATTTTCTAAGTACAGGTACGACTGTGTAAGCAAAAAAAATCATGCCATAACTATTGGAACTTCCATATTTACCATGTGCCGTCAACAAATGACATGAGACGGTTGATTATTTTTGATGAGCGAGACCGCTAACAAAAACATAAATAAGCGCAAATGATGCATCTGTGTCATTCTTTAACAAGTAAATTTTATGCAAAGGCATCTTTATTGAATGCGTCTGGTTATCAGTCTTGAGCACAACTCGGCCAAAATTCCTTTTCTGAGCGAGCCATTGCACGTTTCAAGTTCTGTTTTGTGTTAAAAGTGTCAGCAACACTTTGATTTATTCCACCAGCCCACAAAATGTGCACATGTTTGCTGGCACCCAAGTTTCACTTTGGCGTTCAATCAAAGCCGAGGAGGACCCACGTAAACAATATTGATTTAAACAGTAGCGTGTTAAACTACCTGCAAGAAGTGCTGTTGCTCATACTTGCTTCTAAACCTGTGCTGGTTTCTCCCAGAAGATCAGACAGTGGGAAGTTTTCTAAAAACACAAAGAGTTCTTTTTAAAAATAATCCATTTTACAATCACAGGAATGATGACTAAGTAATTACAGTAATACCTCGTTTATCGCGGGTAAGAGGTTCCAAGACCTGTCGCAATAAGCCAATAATTTTTATGTCTATTTCATATTCTGAAATTTCTGGAGTTTACCCAGACAAGTAACGCAAACTCCGAGACTCCTGACAACCTCCCTAAACTCCGGAAATCCCCCCAAAAATTGTCCCTTATGTTTTTTTTGAAGCAACAATTTCAGAAAAGTACCAAATTTCCAATTTTAATGCCTCGAAATTCACATTATTGTTACATCTTCAGCATTTTACTTCCGCATTTGATTCGACTGCATTGTAAAACCGGATCAATCCGGTAACATGAGTGCACTGTGAATCATCCGAGTTACAAGTTCTGACAAATGATTGGTCTTGTGCGACTTCAGCTTGGCAATCGATTGCATTGGTAGCCTCTATCGCTTTAACATTATAGTTTTTTTTCATAAGGGAAATAAGTATTATTAAAGCTGACTAAACCACCATTCTTATGTTTTGAAACAAATCCTTTCATTTTCGGGGTTGTTCTAAAGTAAGTAGGAGTACACGGCACTGCTAAGTCTTATCAAAATGCCTGCTCGGGATAAGCGCAAAATGGATGGCAATTTGGATGAAACTTCTAATAAGAAACCCAGACATTTGTTTTTTTGGTTCCTATTGGACGAAATATCCCATGTTGAAGCCGTCTCCATTTGCACATTGCATAACATGCAAGTGCGGGTAAGGGACTGAAGAACTTATGTTGTGGAAATTTGAATTTGCCCAAAAAATGATCAATAAATTATACTTTGTTCACTTTTTATTATTTATTATTTTCATTATGCTGTACTTTTTCAATCGTTTGGAAAAACACAATATTTCTATTAATGTAAAAAAATAAGTTTGATTTAAATTGTCCTAGATAAGGGGTGTCAGACTCGGGTTGGTTAGCAGGCCGCTTTAACGTCAACTTGATTTCACGTGGGCCAGACCATTTTAGATAGAATATTTAGATATATTTTTTTTATAAATGGATTAAAAGCCCTGAATATTCATTTTTTTATAGATCTAAAACAATGTTTATTTTAGCTTTTTTAAATATATTTTTAGATTTTACAAAATGATTTTTGAACTAAAAACAGAAAAAATGGATTAAAAAATTAAAATTATTGATTTAAAAGGGGAAAATTCAGGAAATGTAATATACATCTATACTCTTCATTTTAGTTTGATTCTAAAAGAGAAAGTCGGCACTCATGATTTACTTTCCGGGGCCACACAAAATGATGCGGTGGGCCAGATTTGGCCCCCGGGCCGCCACTTTGACACATGTCCTAGGTTATTTTGTATTTATTTTTTACATTTTCTATCGATCTACATTTTATTATTATATCGATATCGGGGAAAAACTCCGGAAATAGGACAAGGGTACTCCTGAAATTTCCTATACATCAAGCCTCGATGTGGTGAATCCCTGATAGCCAATTTGAAAAGTGGCGAGGTATTACTGTACTCTAAATGTTTTGTTTAACGCTACATACAAATCAATAAAAGCATGTTTACCAATATCATCAAAGCGCTCAACCCAGACAACAAATACTTTTGTCTCCGGGCCCAGAGGTGGAAAAGACTTCCCGCTTGAAGACCGCTTGGTCTTCATCAAAGGACTCAGCTACACAGAATCGCAAAAACACAAATGAAATTGTCCTGTCAACATCGTCTTCTGTACATTTAGCTTTACCTTTTTCGCAGATTCCAGGTTGTCAGAGTGATTAGGAAACAGCTCCAGTGTGAGATTGGGCTGTTTGAGGATGCTGGGCATGAGATCCATGTTGCTATCGGCCTCCAGGGTAGAGTCACTATGGATTGATGATTCCTCTGTGAGATGAAGCAGAAATACGCTTTTATAATCTTCCTGTTCACTTTCACTGGTATTACTTATAAACTATGACCTAAAAACTGACTTCTCACATATTAGCCGCCCTCGCGTATAAGCCGCACCCTTAAAATTGCCTTGAAATCGTTGAATTTTACAATTTCTCTCGTATTAGCCGCCCCCTCATTCACAATTGTCACCTCCACATTCATGGTTTTAAGAGGGAGTACAAATGTGTTACATTATGAACACATGTATCACTCGCGTCTGGCCAGTCAGAGCACTTAAACTACCGGTAAAAGGTCAGAAGGTGGCGCCCTGAGCGATCAATGGCAGGCACAAGAGTTTTTTACATTCTTTGCAAGATACATTTTTTTCCTTGAATTTTATTCAGACGTCAAAATAAATTTTGTTTAGCTTTTTATCAGTTTATCTTTTTTCTATTTTGAAATAAATGACCGTATCGGGCGCATTGTCTTGCATTATGGCGTTCCGTCTTTTTCACCTTGCAGTTTCGTGCATGTCACGTCTAATTTATGCGCGTATAAGCCGTACCCTCAATTCAGTCATCATTTTTTTAGCGACAGATAGGGCGTATTTGCAAGAAAATACGGTAAATTACAATTCTTGAATCATCAGGAATTTGATGAAAGCATGTCAAAAAAATGAAAAAAAAAATAAAAATATTGTGTCTGATTGAAATTGTACAATAAGAATGTACAATAGATCTTCACACATCAAGAAACTGTGAAATAAAGGCAATTGTTTAAAAAAAACATCTTATTTTGATATATTATACCTAAACAATAAAAAATATAATTGAAGTTGTCTTTGACAGCCGAAATACTGACCAGAATGTTCAATTAGCGACGGAACGACAAAGGCAATTTCAGTCAGGGCGTCAGCATAGTACAAAACTTTCTTCTCGCCGTTGAACACGGCACCCCCCGTGTCTTCAGGGGTAGTAGCGGCTTCATCTGGAAAAGAAAAAACAAACATGTCTAAGTTTCTCATATCATGAATGCCAACCAGTGTTTCATGTCTGAGTCAATGAATTACCAGTCGGTTGTACGTCATTCTCAGAGCACGAGTTGAGGGACCAGCTGGTGTCGAGGTGTCCCGTCCACCCCGGGTGGCTTCCTACGTCCACGGGCCAGCCTAAGGACAGGAGGAACTCCAAGAAGTGCGGCTGAACGCTGGCTGATGACTCGACATTCCTCAGAATCTGAATTCATAGTATGAGAAAGCATAGACAAGACTTACGCCATCTGAAAAAAAAATCCTTATGACAGAGACATTTGGGGTTTAACCCCACGGGCCACCACTTTGACACCTGTCCACTAGATGGACCTGTAGTAGTGGTTAGGAGTTGTGTTATGCATTGACTAAATCAGAGGAGTCAAAGTGGCGGCCCGGGGGCCAAATCTGGCCCACCGCATCATGTCGTGCGGCCCGAGAAAGTAAATGATGAGGGCCGACTTTCTGTTTAATGATCAAATTCAAATAAAGATTAGAGATGTGTAGGAAAGAGTTCCTGTTTGCCCTATTTAAATTAATAATTGCTGAAAAAATGTACTTATTTCAATGTCCAAAAATGATCTGTCGATCAGCGTGATCGGAAAATGTGTCAATTGATTGATCGATTAATTTTGGCACCCTAGTTGGAAGACATTAAGGCCCTCCAGATTAAATCGAAAATACCACGAGTTTGACATCCCTGAACTCGATGTAGCTGTGCTAAAGGAAATTCCATATGATGATGAAACAATATTGATCCATATTTTTAAATTGCATCGGATTATAAGACCTGGTGGCAGCTTTTGAGAAAACAAGTCGTTTATTTGCGCCTTATTGTGCGGCAAATACAGAATTTTTATTCTTATCGCCTATTTCTGTAAGGTTGATAAAACTTAATTAGAAAATTAATTAGTAACTTGGCATATGAGTTGATTTTCTTCCTGTAATCATACGATTTGGAAATTGATGCTTCTATACATTATATTTTATTACGGAAAAATGTGAATGTCACACCATGAAAATGCAGTGGCGGCCCATCAGGGCCTTCAAGGCCTTCTCTGCTGGCTTAAGAAATATTGGAATCATATATTATATTTCGTCCATCAATACTTATGAAATAATTCCAAATTGTCTGTTAGCTTCCTTTCATTGCTTTTCCCCCTGGTTGCACTGCTTCCAGATGTGTGATTTCATATTGAAGCATTTAACCAATCACATTTCAGCCATTATTTGTTGCCAGGGTCAGAAATCTGCCTCAAGACCTTCACAATCAGTTCTGCGTTAAATGCTGCTAGGAAGTGGATTTTACCCTATTTTGTGCATTGATTTATTGATTATTTTTTACGTGTCGCAGCTGTAGCTGCAGTAGAGGTTTTATAGCCATAAAATAGTTTTTGAGGGTTGGATTGATTAGTTGAAGGCGCTACGAGAAAATGTACGGACCGCCACTGTGAAAATGTAATTTCAGTTGAATTTTTGTTACCTCGTGGCTGCTTTTCTGTCCAGCCCTCATGTAGAAAACAAAGACGGTATCAAATGGGCGGCAGGGGAGCAGGTCTAGGTAGTTGATGTCCTCAAAGAATCCCGGCAAGGACGACTCCAAGCCAATGAGATGAGGAGGTAGACGACTGTTGTTAGGCTCCTATCAGGAATAACAAGGATTTCTTTCAAAATGGAGCAACGAACGATCGCGCGAGGACGGCATTTATCGGCTGCAGTGACCCAAAGTATCTGGACGGTCATTAAACTGCGCCACTGGCGAGCACCCAAAATATGTCATCAGAAATGTTTGCGAACCTTGAGCGCCTCCAGGGAAAGAAAGCCAAAGTGCGAGAGGAAGAGGCGAGCTGTCTGGAACTCTTGAGAAGGCGGAGGAGGTTTGCAGTCTATCTGTGGGTCGGGGAAAGGCTTGGACTTCCAGATGTCATAACTTTGCCGGTCCAACGTGCTCTCGTAATCTATTTGCTTGGTCATCAGAAGGCGGAGCTTGTCATGTTGAACTTCCAACTGAATAATGAGGAAACGTTGTTTAGGATCACAAAGCGCTGTTCCACTTTCAAAAGTTGAAGGATTAAGAGCCACCATTAGTTCCAAATTCATTGAAACGCCATTTAATACAGCTTGGATCTAACGACCAATTTAAATATTACACTTTGTGGACACAAAGCGTGTGGCCCGGCGGCTTGGGTGGTTAGCACGTAAGCCTCACAGCTCTGGGGTCCTGGGTTCAAATCCAGGTCAGACCACCTGTGTGGAGTTTGCATTTTTTCCAGTGTTTTATTTTTCATTTTTCCATCGCTAATACGAGAGTACTACTTCCCGGGCAAGTTGGCAAGTGGTCATGCGTTATCCTATTGTGAGGACATTTGTGTGCATAATTTTCAGAAAATTTTGAAGGGAAGACAAAAGCAAACAACCCTCGATAGGTTGCATCTGAAAGTCGGGGTGGAGGCGGAGCAAATAGAAATTAAAATAAAAATAGAATTAAGTTTAGTGTAAGGTTAGATTAAACTTATTTTTGAGTGTGTCTGCATCGTAATGCAACTTCATTTAAATGTGTTTATGTTATGTTACGAGCATGTTGCCGTGCAAAGTCTCTCTCCCTCCGCGAAATCCGCCTAATTTTAAGTACTATTAAACACATTTCAGTACTATTAAACCACTAGTTATTTGTTGCTTTGTTAATAGATGGCGAATTAGAACAAAGAAAAATGTTTTTTCAATCCAATATCCTGTTTTAGGTGTTTTTTCAGAGGGTTGGAACGAATTAATTTGTTTTTAGTTCATTTCAATGGGACACATTTGTTTGAGTTACAAGTAAATTGACATACGAGCTCAGTCCGGGAACGCATTAAGCTCATATCTCAAGGTACCACTGTATGTGAACAACACCAAGTAAAGGCGTGCCATTCTCCTCACCTCTTTGCTAACAATGTCGTCCAGGTCGGGAATGCTAACATCTGCTTTGACCAGGGGGATTTTATCCACATCTTCAGGGAAAGGCCTTTGCTTGATATTATACTTGATCCCAACGTCATTGTTAGGAGTCGGACGGCCCTCGGGGACGAATACCTGCTGTAGACGAAGGAAAGAGGAAAGAAAAGGAGACCAATCTGGGTTGTCTGTCTCGTTTGAATGCATTTCTTACATTATTCTTGGTGAAAATCTGATTTCAAGATGGACCAATCTTTTACGTGACCTCACCTTTTGATTGGCCCGAGCTCCGCGAGGTTGGTGGAAGAGCTGCATGGTCCAGGCATGTCTGCCAGCAGTGCCTCTGATCAGAACGGTCACTGACGGGCTGGGGTCTGTCGGGAAGGGGAAAAACTTGAACTTTCACCTCATTCTAAGAAAAGTGGAAAAAAATGCTCCTTTACTAACTCTGCTCGTTCCCAAGAGGTTGCTCCAGCATGGCAAGGATGACCGAATTGTCCAACACAAAGTAGCGGAAGTTACTGGCCCCGGTGGAGCTGAGTCGGGCGTAGCGAATCAGGGTGTCCTCGTTGAGTAGACTGCAAGTGGAAGCGGGCCCGCTTGGGGAGGGGAAAGCCCCTAATACCTGCATGATACTGAAAGACCAGGCATGATCAAAATGGGAGTTCAAAATCAAATCAAAAGCCTTTATTGTCATTATACACAATTGCGTATAACAAAATTGGTGGTGCTAGTCCACAAGGTGTGTTTTTTCCAGTAAAAACATAAATAAGTATCGTATTTTGCCATTTAATATACCCGGGTATATTAAAAGATTTTTGCTTTTTTGAGCCTCCCGTTTGTGCGCCATTTAATATACCCCTGCCGTTTAATATACGGGTATATTAAACGGCAACTCAACTTTTTTGCCAAAATTTGTATGGTGTTCATGGGGGCATAATTATAGATACTTAAGTTCATTAAAATTCCAAGTCAGCTTTTATTCAGCAGTAAGTAGTTTTAGTCTGCAAAATGTTGATGTACCGCGTCAAGGCATAAAGAGTGCGTAGTGGATCGTACCTTCCCATTTGTACGCCATTTAATATACGCCTGCCGTTTAATGTGCCCGGGTATATTAAACAGCAAAATACCGTAATTTAAAAAGTCACGACCGGTTTTAAAAAGTCACATTTTTTTAAAGGTGAAGGTCCACTTTCCAGAAATCAACCGTTTTTTTTTATTTCAGGACCGATACCTATTATTAGTAGTAACAACTTAAAATTAAAACAAAAAGTGCAGGTTTTCTCAGGGTCAGAATTCTCTGCCAATAAAAAAAATGCGGAAGGGGGCTCAATTGGCTCTGAGTTCAGAGGGAGGGCCGCATTACAAACCAAAGGTGACGAATTGAACAATAATAGTAATGTGTCAAAAAACAAAGGAACAACTTAACAAGCAGTCATCATCTGCGACAGGTCGTTTAGGTTAGCCAAGTCAGCACCACACTTCGATCCTGATGAGCCTGATATTTGTTAAGAGAGTCCGATATGCGGGTTCAAAAAAGGTGGGAGTATTGCAAAGGAGACATTTGAGCCAAAAAGACCCAATCAATTGCTTCATATCGGCGGGTCGGATTGAAAAAGACAGATGCCGATAAACGTGAAATTTCCAAATAATCCGATAATCGGCCTGACCGATTGTAGGTCGATCTCTAGTGTAGACATGAAAAATTGTCCATCTTACCATGATAGCGTGGCCTCAGCTGCATCTTTCACCCTCATGGAAGCGGGGTTATGCTCCTTCTCCCCTTTGTGTCGCACTTCCTGCTCCTGCCGTGACTTGCTGCCAGAGATTCCCAGCTCCACTATCTCCAACACTTCCACTAAACAATCCTTACACAGAACAGGGTTGCGCGAAAAGTCAGCTAGTAGTCCACAACAGTATCGTTCAGCAAAGATTTATTCATTTTTGATTTTTGTCCACCTAGAACACAGGTGTCAAAGTGGCGGCCCGGGGGGGGGGGCAAATCTGGCCCGCCGCATCATTTTGTGCGGCCGAGTAAGTAAATCATGAGTGGCAACTTTCTGTTTTAGGATCAAATTCAAATGAAGATTATAGATGTATATTATATTTCGTGATTTTCCCTTTTTTAAATCAATAATTGCATTTTTTTATCCATTTTTTTCTTTTGTTTTTTTTTTTAGGTCAAAAAGCATTTTGTAAAACCTAAAAATGTATAAAAATATTTTCGGTTTTCCACTTTAATATTGAATATAATTTTAAAAAAAATTTCCATTTGAAATGGAAAACAAATTAGATGTTTTCCCTTACTAAGAAAAAAAAGCTCAAATAAACAGTTTTATATCTATAAAAAAACTGAATATTTAGGGCTTTTGATCCAGTTCTTATAATCCAATTTAAAAAAAAATTCTAAATATTATTTCTAAAATGGTCCGGCCCACATGAAATCGAGTTGATGTTATTGCGGCCCGCGAACAAACCCGAGTTTGACACCCTTGACCTAGAATATAACGTACCTTTTCATCCAGCATGTCGGGATGCTCGGTGAGCCACACGCAAAGAAACTGGAAGGCAGCTACAATCATGGAGTGAAGATCCCTGGACTGAAGAGGAGCCGGACGGCTGCACTGGTACACGATGTAGCCACATATCGAGCTGACGGCCCGTTTCCGGTCGGCGGAGTCGACGCCCACTTTGACCTGTACACCAAAAGAGAAAATGGTCCAAAAGTGTGAGTCGAGGAGAAAAGGGAATAGTAATTGGAGATCAAATTTGGTCATCGGGGAAGTGGCTTTCTTTACCTTTGCGAGCCCAGCCAAAAGTTCCAAAGCAGCTAATGAAATACTCATGTCTTGCCTCCATAGGGAATTGAGCCTCTGAGTGACCAGGTGGATGCTACGCACCAGCAGGCCTGCCGCTGTATCTGGAAGAGCTAAAACATATAACAGCCCGAAATACCAAATAGAGCACAGCAGAGAAAACACACCACAATTGTTGGCGTTAAAAACATGCTTTAAAGAGACAGGAACACAGTTTTGAAGAGAATCTTTTGGTATTCGGGCCTGGCCGATGTCATTGGTGCAAAATAGGGCTGGGCAATGCTTCTATTTTTATTGAATTAATTTCTCAATTTGTTTCCCAATATTGTCCCACGTTAATCCCACACTTTTTGCTTTGTGTCAAGCAAAAAAAAACAATAATAATCCAAAAAATTCAAACAGAGGATCGACAAAAACACGGTGGTTGATCTAAGATGGCGGCGCGCATGGGTGCAGTGGCTCTTTGCTATTGTGCAATATTTTTATTGAATTAATTTCTCAATTTGTTTCCCAATAATGTCCCACGTCAATCCCACACTTTTAACTTCGTCTCAAGCAAAAAAAAAATAAAAATAAAAAATCAAGCAGAGGATCGACAAAAACACGGTGGTTGATCCAAGATGGCGGCACGCACGGGTGCAGTGGCTCTTTGCTGTTGTGCAATATTTTAGAATTTTAGAATTTACCTTGCCCGGATGTGACTTTTTATATTTTTATATTACTTATTTATGTTTTTACTGGGAACGCGCACTTTTTGGAGAGGAACCACCAATTTCGTTATATGCAGCTGTGTATAATGACAATAAAGGCTTAATGATTGATATTTTTATTTTATTTTGGTTGTCGAGTCCCACTTATCGCAATAACTTGATACTGGAAGGATATTACATTTCTTGAATCAGCTCTTGTCATGTTTGTCACAATGTACTTTGGTTGAAGGCATTGCTCAGCCCTAAAATGCAGTAAAATTTAAAAAAGACATTTTTGGGAGGGTGGAGCATCTCCATTTCAGTTATAGATGTGTTAAGGCACAGCATCACAGCAAGTTTGTACATCGTCACCTACAGAGGCTTTTTATCCATCGCCTCTTAACTCTGCATACCACTTTAACCACGTTAGCTATTAGAAATAAAATATATATATATATATATTCAGATTTTTTAAAAAAAATCAAGCAAATACGACATTTCATGACTTTCATGTTACCACGTACAGTTGTGGCCAAAAGTTTACATACACTTGTGAAGAACATAATGTCATGGCTCTCTTGAGTTTCCAGTTATTTCTACAAATATTTTTCCTCTGATAGTGATTGGAACAGATACTTCTTTGTCACAAAAAAACATTCATGAAGTTTGGTTCTTTTATGACTTTATTATTGGTGAAAAGAAAAAGTGATCAAATATGCTGGGTCAAAAATATACATACAGCAACACAAATTAGCAATTTTGGTGACTTAGAAAGTTGTGTCAGTGAAATGAGCTTCATAGCATGGCCTCTTAACTTATTGTGAGTGATTATGAGTGACTACAGCTGGTGACTACTCTGAGGCCATTTAAATAGGGCTCATTGGATGCAAACGCCCACAAACGCTACAATGGGAAAGTCAAAGGAGGTCAGCATGGATCTGAAAAAGCGAATCGTTGACTTGAACAAATCAGGAAAGTCACTTGGAGCCATTTCAAAGCAGCTGCATGTCCCAAGAGCAACAGTGCAAACAATTGTTTGTAAGTATAAAGTGCATGTTTTTTGTGACAAAGAAGTATCTGTTCCAATCACTCTATCAGAGAAAAATCAGAGTTGTAGAAATAACTGGAAACTCAAGAGAGCCATGACATTATGTTCTTCACAAGTGTATGTAAACTTTTGACCACAACTGTACATTAATGTATTAATCTCTTTTTTCTATAAATTTATTTGTACTTTTTCTAAAGCAGAAGAAGCATTACTCTGCTGTACGAGGTAAGAAAACTCACTTTTGACTGCAGAGTGCAGTTTAAGTATTTAAAAAAGTGAAGGAAGGCTACTTTCAAGAATTCATATGGTCTTACTAAATAGGAGATATTTTTTTCACGGATGGTTGTGTAACATAGTAACATAGAAATCTATGTTAATGCTAATCATTGTGTAGCAGTACCATAGTCTCGAAGGAGGGCTTGGCCAGGTCGCTCAGAATCCGGACTGGTAGCTTCCGTACTGCCCCCACTGGTGAAGCTAATCCCACTGTTGTTTCTGCTGTGACTCTGACTTTTCGTGGTAACGTGGCTGCCATCGACGCTACCCTGCCAAAATCAAAGCCAGCGGTTAAGAACACGGACGGATCTCAAACCGGTGCTCACAAGACCGCAGGTTTTCATTCTAACCGAACAAGAGGAGACCTTTCCAAGTGTAATCGGTTGATTGCCGTCAAGTGCTACTTATTTTTAAAGACACCTCATTGGTTAAACTGTCGACACTGGGTCAGTTTGAGACCCCTGGTACAGAGCAGGGGTGTTAAACTCAGTTTGGTTGGCAGGCCACATTCATACCAATTATAAGCCTTATGTGTCTTGAAGAGTGAAACCAGTTGATGGCTGATATCACATTGAGAGTGCCTCAAAGAGGGGGAGGCAAACTTGATATAGCCGTTGGAAATGTGGATGGTTTGCTGCACTCAGCAGTTTTCAATGACAAGGTTGGTTTTGCCATGAGTCACGCTCGCAAGCTGAGCTGAATTCTGAACAGTAAGTCCTTTTACGGTACAGTGGTACCTTGACATACGAGTGCCCCGACATACAAGCAATTTTAGATACGAGTAAAATTTCGGGAAAATATTTATCTTGAGATACGAGACAAATTTTGATGTACGAGCAGACAGCGGGCGCGAGAGGCTGCTCATAAGAACATAATGGACACTGTCTTTCTGGTCGCAACTCCCTCGTGTAATGTCTCTACGAGCACTGGGCGGAGCGTTGCATTTTTTCAGTGATTTTTTCCCCCGTTAGTCAGTGCGAATAGCGGAGCGATCGCTAATATGAGAGGAGTATGTAATACTTCTCGTTGGCAAGTGGTCGTTGTCAAATAATCTCAAGTAAACAAAGAATGTTTCAATAGAAAATGTCAAATAATCTTAAGTAAAGTAAGTAGATTGACCGGACTCTTACGCAGAGTGACTCTGTCTGTTCTCTCTCCATGCTCTCTTTCTGCAGAAGCTTCAAAATCTCACTCATTTGTCTTGGCGTGCTTACTTGTGTTCGACCTTGTGACTGTTCATAGTGGACCGGACAGTCATGCGTTATCCTATTGTGAGGACATTTGTGTGCATCATTTTGGGAATATTTTAAAAGGGAAGACAAAAGCAAACAACCCTCGATAGATAGGTTGCATCTGAAAGTCAGGGTGGAGGCGGGGCAAATAGAGCCAACCCGGGAGAAGAAAGGTATCACAATTTAAAACAAAATTAGAATTAAGTTTAGTGTAAGGTTAGATTCAACTTATTTTTGAGTGTCTGTATCGTAATCCAAGTTAATTTAAATTTGTTTATGTTATGTTACGAGCGCGTTAAACTTACCGTTTCAGTCTGCGCACCGATGGACTCCAAGAGCGCCGAGTCTTGAACGATATTCAGCATTGCGCCTGAGAAGGGAGAATAATGAGACATTCAAATGCGAATTTTGTGCCGTTTCATTTGAAATGTAGAAGGCAGAAGGTACCCAAGATGAGCTGCGTGTTGGCAGGGTCAGTCTCAGTCTGCAGGGCTCCAATCAAAACGTTCACAAGACGCAACCTCAGCGACAAAAAAGACACGGGCTGGTCGTGTGGACAACCGTCCTCCTCATTAAATTTGCCCTCGAGCAAAACCTTTAAAAAGACAACATGGCTCAACAGCCTGGTGGACATATGTATGATACAGAAAGTTGACTTAGTAAAGAGGAATTGAGCAAATTACCTCTGATTTGATGTTGCCAAAGTGATGGGGCAATGGCAGCATGGCCAGTAAAATGTTTATGGATGCTCTCCTCAGATCAGTGGGATTGACATAAATCTTGAATTTAGACAGCTCCCTAAGTAAAGTAGATTTGAAAAAAACTTAACCTCTTACGACCTGGCGTCCACATGTGTGGACATCACATTTTTGGTTTTCACATGACTACCATGTTAAATTTTGGACTACAAGGGCTTGGCATCCACTCCGAAACGACATCATGTAAAAAGATCACTCTTTGTTTTTACACTCATCAGTTCCCAATTAGTCTAAATATCAAAATAGAATATAAAAATGCATGCCTTGCAAGAGTTTGGGTCTTAGGAGGTTAAAGCAACATCTTAAACAATGGAAATATTCATGACAATTACGCCCAGTGGAAATAAAGTTACTATATAAGGAGAGTAAATTCTGAAGATGAACCTGAAAGCCATTTAGCATCATCGTATGAGCCTTACCTGTCTGGCACAATAGTCTCCAAAGCTGCTATGAAGTATGGTACCACTACATTGATGCCCTTCAGGTCAGTACAGAAGAGAGAGGAAGAGTTCAGAATGATGGAAGCCAAGACAGGTCTACAGATGAAATCGGAGATCTGGAGACCTTGAATCAGAACCATGTAGAACCTGTTGGACGGGGGGAAAGACATATCTCAACAATGTTTTAAGATTTGAAACAAAAGGTAAATAATGGCGTTCTTAACTGGGAACGGTAATGTTTCCAACATCAACATATGACAAATAATCCCAAATGACGGCTCTATATATTTTCCACAAGCCACAATCAATCACAATTTTCGGGCTAATCACCATTTTTGTTTAGTAATTTGTCTGATAACCAACACCATACACATTTAATACTCAAATCAATCTTATTTTATAGTAGAATATTGAACATTATCTGTCAAACATGACTTTTTTGCACCGTACGTGAATCACAGCAGTACCTCTACTTACGAACATCTCTACAAACGAAACGTTCAGGTTATGAAAATTTTGTTTCGGCATACTAAAGAAATTCATGTTACGAAACACTACATCTCCAAATATCCCCCAAAACGAAAGTCCCTCCCTGTAATTTATTTTGAAATTGGGATGAAAGATCGGCTCTTCGAGCTCCCAACACCTCGCTGCCCTCCCATTGGCTGTCTCCCAACACTATGTTTTGATAATTTTTAAAGGGTTTAGTTGTTAGCATTGGGGACCTTAAAACAAGTCAGATCTTTAACACGTAAAATGCGCCTCCAATGAAAAATTTGAGTTAAGAAACCACTTCTGAAACCAATTCCATTTGTAAGTTGAGGTACCACAGTAGTAAATATGTATATATATTTTTTTAAAACTTCTTTCCAAACTACAAGAGTCTAATTCCCCGGCTCAAAAACTTCAATCTAGCAGTATTTTTGCTTCACCAAAAGAAAATCAGAATATTTAAGAAAATTTCCTGAATAATTTTTTTTCCAAAGAAAATGATTACATTTCTAAAAAATACAAACAGACCCCTGAAAATGTTACCTGGAGAGATAAACGGGTAGAATTTCTTCACCAGTTTTCTTGCTACAGAAGATGCGGCACAGGGTCCCGCAAGCTTCGGCTCGGCCTGCTTCGTAACTCTCTGGGAACTCGTTTGCATCAAACATGGGGTTGGCCACCATCGACTCGGTGGACATTTGGGAACCTTTTCTTCGCAGCTCCAGGCCTACTTGTGTGGCGATTGCTGCATAGGGTGGGAAAAGAAGCCTGAATTTCAACGTGGCTATTTACATCCAATATGTGACTAGTAGTCATGCACATACATTACAGGCAAACTTGCCATATTTTCTCGCATATTAGCCGCATCTGCGTATAAGCCCTACCCTTAAAATCGTTAAATTTTCCAATTTCTCTCGTATAAGACGCCCCCTGACTCACAATTTTCACCTCCATATTCATGGTTTTAATTGGGAGGACAAATGTGTTACTTTGAAGGAAAAATCTTAAGAAAAATCATCGCACATAGTTTTTCTGAGATACTTTAAGAATCGAAAGGATCGTCTGCTAGATTGGACATTCCTAAAATGTGTTGCCTGCACGTAGTGCAAATTCAAAAAGGGAGGTCATGTGAGCACTACAACCAGGAAGTGTGTCCGTAGCGGTCTCGTTTGTCATCCCTAGGTAAGATGGTGGCCCCCTGAGCGAGCAATGGCAGGCATGAGTAAGTGAGTTATTTTCACGTTTTATGCAAGATATGGTTTATTTTTTTCTTGAATTTTATGCATAGCCGCCGAAATAAATTTTGTTAAGCGTTTTATCTGTTTATCTTTCCTGTATTTTGAAATAAATGACCGTATCGGCCGCAATGTCTTGCGTTTATGGCGTTATGGCGTCATGGCGTCAAGGCGTCATGGCGTTACGGCGTTATGGCGTTATGGCGTCATGGCGTCTCGTCTTTGTCACCTTGCAGTTTTGTGCATGTCAAGTCTAATTTGTGCGCATATAAGCCGTACCCTCGATTCAGTC
Organism: Stigmatopora argus; assembly: GCF_051989625.1. NCBI lineage: Eukaryota > Metazoa > Chordata > Actinopteri > Syngnathiformes > Syngnathidae > Stigmatopora > Stigmatopora argus. Next base: position 28,326,699 of record NC_135387.1, read on the forward strand.
ATCATTTTTTTAGCGATAAATTCGGCGTATATGCGAGAAAATATGGTAGATGTTAGCACAACAAAAAGTATCATTAAAAGAAAACCAAGTTGCCGTCATCCATAAAGAACTAGATTACATCCAAGACAATCCACACAATCAGAGCATACAACAGGAGGGAATTCTGACACAAAGAGTTTGCCATTAAGTTATAAGAATATGAACATGTAAAGGGAAAACCAAAAAACAAAATCTCTGTGTCAGCTTTCTGGTTTTGCCATTGACGACTATCACTCGGGGCACAGACCATTCACTTCATGCATCGAGATACCAAACCGGTAAAACCAGACTTGAAGTCAAACTGACAACACGAAATGGACAAAATGAAGCTGAACTTGAGATGATCTGAAGCTGAATAAGAAGAATTAGTGTGACCGAAAGAAAATTTAAAAAAAACGGACTGGTAGCGTTATGGTCGAGACAAGTGGTCAGTTGGTGAAAATCATTCCATCACCTCTAGAAGACGCTGAGAGAAAAGCTGATGTAATTTTTTAAAAATGTTTTTTGGGGAGAGTGATGAAGAGTGAAAAACAAAACGATGGCGGTAATGGCAATGATCATGGGGCAACTCAACTGAAAAACGGGAAGATTGGTCAAGAAACGCAAATCAAGTGAGGGAAAACAAAGCTGCTGTTCCTACTTACAAGATTTATAAGAAAGGAGAATTTGGATAAAAGAGGCTGCAAGATAACAGAAATAGTGGAGAGACACAAAATCAAAGCACAGCCAATTCATTTCAGGCATGAATTGTCTTTTGGTTGTTGTTGACGACCTCTAGTTATGACATTGAACCACTATATGCAGACATTTGAGCGTACACGACACTACCACAAAAGAGAGAGAGGCAGGGAAAAAGAGGAAGCAGGAAGCAAAGACCAGGTGGGCTTAGATTAAAATACAGTCATACCTTGAGATAAGAGCTTAATGCGTTCCGGGACTGAGCTCGTATGTCAATTTACTCGTATCTCAAAGCAACGTTTCCCATAGAAATGAACTAAATACAAATTAATTTGTTCCCACCCTCTGGTAAAAAAAAAAAAAAAAAAAAAAAAAAAAAAAACGGAATTACAATGGAAAAACATTTTATTGGTTGTAATTCACCATCTACTAATAAGTAACTAGTGGTTATGATGTTTAATAATAAAATGAGGCCTTTTTTTATACAACGGGGAGTTCGCGGATGGGGGAGAGAGACTTGACGGTAACGTAACATAAACTTTAAATTTAACTTAAATGAACTTGGATTCCTATTCACACACACAGTTTAAAAAAGTTTTAATTTTATGTTACACTAAATTTAAACCTTGTGCAATAACCAAGGCTAAGAGGTTCATGTATTCCAAAGTGGCTTTCAAGGCAAACTTTCTGCTTCTCTTTCGAACATGTCAAGTCTAATTTGTGCGCATATAAGCCGTACCCTTGATTAATCATCATTTTTTAAAATTAAAAATACGGCTTATTTGTGAGAAAATACGGCACAGGTGTCAAAGTAGCGGCCCGTGGGCCAAATCTGGCCCACCGCATCATTTTGTGTGGCCGGAGAAAGTAAATGATGAGTGCCAACTTTCAGTTTTATGATGGAATTCAAATAAAGATTGTAGATTATTTCCTGTGTTTCCTCATTTTAAATCAATAATTGCAAAAAAATTGTACTAACTTGAATGTCCAAAAATGATCTATCAATTAGCACGATCGAGAAAGCTGTCAATTTATTAATCGATTAAATTTGGCAGCCTAGTTGGAAGACATAACGGCCCTCCGGATGTAATCGAAACTACCACGTGGCAACGCGACAAAAAATGAGTTTGACACCCCTGAAATACGGTATTCGTGGACATGTTAAGGTTTCCATCATATCGATATTAAATACCCATGACGCCTATTTTTCTAACATCGTAAATCCCTAGTTATTCACTCTTGGAGGATGTAAATGGATTAGAATCCGATGATAACTTCAGTCCCAGTCCACTTCTAGCCAAGCCCTCCACATATAAAGCCACCAAAAACATTTCTAATTCAATGGTTGAGAAATCAAAGAAAAGCACATCCCGACAACATCCAAAATAAAGACACCAAAAAGACAGACAACTCCACAAAAAGAGGCATAAAAATTGACCATCACCAAAACACCCACCTGCCCATGCATGGAATGGAAAAGCTAGAATGAAATAACCGCCTCGTGCCTTACCGGTCATGCTGGGATCTCGGCTGAGGCCACTGTGGAGCTTACAATGGACCAACGCCGCGTCAAACAGCCACTGGCCGAAGAGGTTGAGGATGCTGTTGACCTTTGGCCGCGCGGGAGCGGGAAGCGGCCGTGACTCCCAACTGCTCTGATTCGGGCTCGACAAGAGGGTTGGAGATGAAGACGTTTGTTGCTGCTGTTGCTGCGATGCTTTTGTTGGTTGACTCCCACTGCCCTGCGAGGTTTCCACAGTCAACATTAAACAAATGACGAGCGTACTACGATGACAAACTTTCATGAACAAATGAAAAAAAAAGTAAGTTTCCTTGTGCAACATAAGAACAAGCAAATTTAAGAAAATACGCCATTTTGTAAGCCGATGTTAAGTTGTTTTTTAGGCTATAGTTATCTGAAAAACTGTTAGCATACATATTTAGCCTGTTGTTGTCCATTCTACTATTAATTCATTCATTTTCTGAACCGCTTTATACTCATTAGGTTCACAGGAGGTACTGGAGCCTATCCCAGCTGACTCCAGCCGGGCCAGAGGCCGAGAACACCCTGAATGGGCGGACCAGCCAATTGCAGGCCACAAGGAGACGAACAACCATGCACACTCAAACGCATACCTATGGGCAAGTTAGAGTATCTAATCAGTTTACCAGGCATGTCTTTGGAATGTGGGAGGAAACCAGAGTACAGGGAGAAAATCCACGAAGGCCCACGGAGAACATGCAAATTCCACACAGTTGGACTGACCTGGATTTGAACCCAGGACCCCAGAGCTGTGAGGCCGACGTGCTAACCACTCAAGCCACCCTCCATTCTACTATTGTTACTTTAATGCATGTTTGTTCTTGGTTTCTGATCAAATAAAAACATTGATTTTTTTTCCCTCCTTAAAAATTGCTACCGGTAAACGTTTTGCAGGCGAGTCTATAATCCTTATAAAGCGTGATTTATGGATGGATGTGAGTGTGTGTATGTTAAGATTATGTCGCTACGTTTGTCCAAACCTTGCATCGTAGAGAGTTGAATTTTTTTATGGTGGCCAGAAACGGCTGTCGGAGCCTAATAGAATTGATTGTAATTTCTTCACGTTCTCCAAGTGTGTTAAATCAATCTTTTAGTCTAGGTGGGTGGCAATCATCAGGAATATTGATCATCTATTGTCAGTGTTAAGATATGATCAGATTCAATCGATTGGCTCGCAAGTGTTTGGGCTAAATGGAAACTCCTCAATAACTTAAAAAAAAAAAATTCATTTGTATTGTGCTAGCCAATTTAATACGCCAATCAATCTCAGTATAATTTAGTCAAAAAAGTGAGACTTACAGTAGAACTCTTGCTTGTGGTTTTTGTGACAACAGTGTGACGCTGCTTCCTGCTGTGGGGGGGCGTGGTGTTGGCAATGGAAGGGGGCGGAGACATGCTCATTCTGTTGACAGGGGTGGGCGGGGCACTGTCAGCCCTCGGACGGGATATGCCTGACAAGAAAGAAAGATACAATCAGGTCCGTGCCGTTCCGTAACAGCGAGACAAGATTTAAAATAAATAGATAAAAATAAAAATCACGAAAAGCGGGTTTATTCTTTCGGGGAGAAGGAAATAAAGTGACATGAAACTGAATCTGTGCTTGATTTTAAGCAGAATTAATTGGTTAACATGCGAGAAAAGTGGTTAGAACCAAATCACAGGTGCCTGATATTCATCCTGATTGACTTTTTCTTGGCCACAGGTGTTGCAAATGCACCTGTAAGAAGGCCTGAAAGTCCTTCCTCCCCACTTGTTAATATCATCACCACCAATGAACACACCACTTTATTAATAGCCCTTATTATACAACATGGCAGCTGCTGTTTGTACCATGGGAGATGAGCACTGGACAAAAAGAGAACACCCTTTCCCGCACTTCTCTCTTTTGAACTGAGACACCTATAGCGTAGAGACAAAAATACATATGGACATGTAGTAATTGTCACGACTCCACCGAGTTTGTGCATCTGGCGTTTACACAGGTGAGACCTCGAGTATCTGAAATAATGTGAAATTGTACTTGCTTCACACTGATTTTCAGATTCCACCGATCCTCTGCAAAGGTTACCGTATTTTCTCGCATATTCGTCACCTTCGCGTATAAGCCGTACCCTTAAAATTGCCGGAAAATCGTTGAATTTTACAATTTCTTTCGTACGATAAACAATTTTCACCTTCATATGCATGGTTTTAATAGGGAGTACAAATCTGTTACTTTGAAGGGAAAAATCATCGAACGTGGTATTTCTGAGATACTGTATGAATCGAAAGGATCGGCTGCTGAATTTCTGAGAGGTTGTTGCCTGCACGTGGACGAACTAAAAAAGGAAGCCATGTGAGCAGTACAACCAGGAAGTATGTCAAGGCTAGTCGCGTCAAACTACCGCTCAGAAGCAATGTTCCCTCTAATTTTTTGTTTGTCTGGGCAGAATGACAACCTCCCTGAGCAACATCATCATTGCTTGCTATGGGCACACACCAGTATCACACCTGCCATAAGCAGGTGTATGTCTACTACACAGAAATGATTTAGTAATAATAAAATGTAATGATTAATATCTACAAATGGGCGGCCCGGCGGATGAGTGGTTCGCGTGTCGGCCTCACAGCTAAAAAAAAATAAAAAAAAATAAAAAATGGGATTTTATTTTGTGCGCTCCATATGATTTGCTGTGCGCAGAGAAGACGAGAGTAGTGCGCAATTGCGCACGCGCGCAGCTTGGAGGGAATATTGCTCAGAAGTAAGGTCCCGGCACCCTGAGGGAGCAATGGCAGGGACAAGTGAGTTTTTTCACTTTTTTGCAAGATACGTTTTTTTCTTCTTGAATTTCATTCATAGTCGTCAAAATAAATTTTGTTTGGCAATTTATCGTTTTTCTTTTTTTTTGTGTTATGGCGTTTCGTGCACGTCAAGTCTAATTTGTGCGCATATAAGCCGTACCCTTGATCCAGTCAATTATTTTAGCGACAAATACAGCCTATATGCGAGAAAATACGGTAATTCAATTTCAAAGTACTTTTACAACAGGCATGCATAGTAAGTAAGTGTGTGATACTTTACATGCAAATGTTAAAACCAAACATTGAAAACATGGTGGCCTTTCAGACAGTTACTGCTAATTAAGGCTTAGATACATCAAAATTGTTATTTTCTTACCAAGGAAGGCATCCACAAGGCAGCTAACCCCCCTCATAGCCCTGAAGAAAATCTGGGGTAGTTGTTTGAGACAGGGGTGCAGCACCACCTCGTGAGGGATGCTGCTGGAATTGAGAAATTGTTCTTGGAACTTTGGAGTGGTGCTCACTATCGCTGGGTTGCTCAGGTCCACTGGGTTGCTACAAAACAGAAAGTACATTGCTATTAGTTTCATAAAAGGACAGAATAAAACGAATAAAAATGGGGCAGTTTTCATGTAGCACTGATGTTTAATGAGGCGAAAGAAACAATGGATTGGTTTCACTTTGAGAAATGACTAAATCTTTTGCATGTAGATTTGAAATATAAGAGATCCACTTCTACAGGCAGGGTGGTAAATGATAGAGGCAAGTTGATGTACCTGAGCATGTGTAAAAAACGATACCACGTCTGTGCTACGCAATCATTGTCCATCTCTAGAGGGATTAAGTTGGCGTCCTCGTCGGGAACTTTAAAAATGGGGAAGGAAGGTCCGTGGGTGAAGCGCAGAAGTCTGAAAAGAAGATTCCAAACAGGAGCATATTCAAAGAATACTCATACATTCAAAAATCACATTCCAAATGTGGGTTCGAATTACAGACTTTTCTCAATGTAGTTGTACCATTTCGTTTTTTTTTTGACAATACAAAATCCACTTTGTTTCAAAGGACATGCTGCTATGGTTGTGCTAGCATGAGACACTTGTTAGCATGCATGCTAGCATATGTTTTAAAAAGGCTACGGGAGCAAAACAGAGTTTGATTGTGTTTTATTGACGTAATGTGTATTGGCAAAAATATAAGTCAAAGTATTCAAACATCTAGAAATCTGTCAAAGTCCTAATTTTCGGTTTTCGACAAAGTGGGCGACTTCGCCAACAATGCTGGGTTCCATCTCGTTGTCAGAGTTGTTGTTTTGGGGTTTCGTAAGTGATTTACAATCAGTTAAATTTCAAAAGTGATTTGGACAGTCACAATTCAGTCAACCTAAAAGTTGGTGACTAATACACTGCAAATGCTTTGACGGGTGAACGTCCGCTGGGTTGATCGCAATAAGTAGCGTGTCGGCAAGAAATGAAACCAGTCAGTCAAGCGGTCAGCCTCATACAAAATTTTGAATTTAGCCCATACACAAGGCGCACCGCCAGATCGGGCGACCTGTGCATTTTAGACTTTTAGGTGCACCCTATAGGTGTAAAAACAGACTACTGAGGGACTGTGCGGATCATCTTGAAAGAGTGATTCTGCATATTTAACCTCAGTCTCAGTCTGCAGAAGGTCCCCACCTTGTGGACTTCCTGTGTGGCTCCAGTTTTCTTTACCTAGGTCTACAATTTCTTCTGTGTCTGTCTTGCTACGGCAACCAAGGAAATTTCCCGAATACAGGATGCAATAAAGTTCTAGTCTAATCTAAACATTATTTCCAATGTCTTATTTTACACTAAAAACTTTCTAGTACTTTAATGAAAGTATCTCTGCAAAATGCAGATGTTCTGCCTAACATGACGAATAATTCAGATAAATCTGTTCAATTATTCATACAAATCAGGTGATCACTCCACAGCCTTTGAGTACACGGACTCAAAGAGTTGAGTATATCTGGAATTTTCTGGTCTGTTTTAAAATGCAAATGGATCAAGTCTTAAACATGTTGCAAAACTAACCTGGAGGTTAAGGCACAGGCTACCCGGCTCCACTGCTCGACAACGGGTGGATGATGCCTCCAGTTGGCGAGCATCTCTCTCGCCGTCTTCCAATATGGCGGCGTGGGAAAGCAACGGGCACACGCCAGGAGCCACACTTCAAACAGTACCCCCATTAACTTCTCTGCAAGTTTCTCCGCCACTCCCACTGGTAAAGAGCCCATCGTTAGTACGGCAAAGGAAGATTACGGACAGTGGAATCGCATCGAGGAACGACAGGGATTACCTCCGACCGTAGGTGGAGCGAGCAAGGTGTCGTTGATGCGGAGCAGGAAGAGTAGGAGAACCTCCCAGGTCTCCCTCACCATGCAAAAAGATTCCCGAGCCAGTTTTTGGACGGCGGTAAGGACCTGGTGGCAAAGCCTGATATGATTCAGGCTGTGTTGCTCGGGTCTAGAAAATGACACAGACAACAGGATTCACGGGTATTTCAATATCACACATTAAATCATGACTAACAATAAAAATACAGTAGCACATTAAGGTATCAGTGATAAAAAAGCAGTAATCTCCTTCGAAACAATTACATTTTATAGTGAACCTCCAGCCCAGGGGTGTCAGACTCGGGTTAGTTCACGGGCCGCGTTAACGTCCACTCGATTTCATGTGGGCCGGACCATTTTAGATATAATATTTTTATTTTTTTTATAAATGGATTAAAAGAACTGGATTAAAGGGCCTGAATATTGTGTACGCCGTATAACAACTTTTGCACAGGATTTTTTGAAGTACCTTTTTTTGTCAAACCGATCTGGTTTTACCCATTTCGGCTCTAATCCGGATCGTCTCGGTCACTGGTAGCAGACGAAAACGTCATCATTGACTGCTAATATTGTCATGCTTTAAGCATGATATGCGCACACGCATTCCCCTTTCACACGTCCTCTTTTCCACTAGTATATAGCGCGTCAGCAAGCAATGTATCCAGACAGTCAAGCTGTCAGCGTCATACAGCGACATCTACACAACCTTGGATTTACTGCACCGACTGGTTGGGCACTACCTCCAATTTAGGGAAAATTTTAGACTTTGAAGTGTGCCCTATGTGAGTAAATATGTGCCGCGTTGCATTTGTACTTATTTTTATCGCTTAATAAGGGGAATTGCAATCATTAATAAGGGGAGCAGTTGGCTCTGTCTTTTGTCCACCCAAAAAAAGCTGCCGTAAAATTATAATATAAAGGGTGATTCTAACGAAGCATAAAAAAAGTTCTGGTGCAGCCCCAAAATAAGGTTGCAAATAAATTGTTTAAATAATATATTTTACACAAATAAACTTGGTCACCCAATGCCATAAATTGAACCAATATAGTTGTAATTTGTTGGACATTTACTTTTTTAACTTTATGGTTTGTTTCAGCAGTGTTAAAATAGTCTGCATATCTATAATGTTTTCATTATATACTCATGGATCATTTTGTTACCTTTACGCATTATCTGGCATAGCAAAACATTTTAAAAACCCAATCTTTTTTACCCATTCTGTTCCTCTGAAATTGACATGGTTGGGCTCGAAATCCGCTGATTTCTGTCTGGAGACATCCTTACTATTTAATGACTAATTAAAGTGCATTTCTTACAAATAGCTGGTTTAGGGCTAAAGCTAATGCTTATTGGGACCCACCTTGGTACAAAGACATTGTGGAGATGTTTCAGGATGGTCTGCACATACATATTGGGCTCTTTAACCACGGGCATAGGCATGGAGTCTCTGGGTGACACGAGGGCCATCATCCAGTCCGTGTACACGTCCACGCAAAGCTTGACGGTGTCGCCTTCTAGGGGAAGAGTGAGGCCATAGCACAGCACCTCCATGGTCCACTTCACCTAGGGGGGCAAACAGTTTTCAATGACGAGTCTTAAAACAGCTACCTAGGTCTACAATGTCTTCTGTGTCTGTATTGCTACTGCAACCAAAGAAATTTCCCAAATACGGGATGAAATATAGTTCTAATCGCCGTGTGCAGAGTTCTTGTGGATTTATTTACCAATAAATGAATGTTTCAAACAAAAATGTTGTCCAACATTAAAGGAAATAATACAGTGGTACCTCTACTTACAAATGCCTCTAAATACGAAAGTTTCAGGTTACAAAACACTGTTGACTACTTATTTATTTTTTATGTATTTATTATTATTTATTGATTTATTAATGGTGAAGCTTTAAATCTTATTATCCTTTTATCATGACAATAAAAACATTCCAGTCAATTCGATACGGAAATAACCATTCCAATATACCAAATTTTGTATATAGAGATAAGACTATTATTTAAATATTAGACATTCCTCCAAAATCACGGTAGTTTTTAAACCTGGAAGGGAATTATTGACAAATTTTGTGTGACTTATTTATGTAATAAGTGACACCACATATTAATCAATATATTCATATTCATGTTAGGGGCATTTGTAAGTAGAGGTACCACTGTATTATTCTCTTTAAGGTTGCTCATATGTTAGGTTACAACAGACAAGGGCAAACTACGGCCCGTTAGGCTTTTTAATCCGGCCCGCCAACGATGTCCAAATTATAGTAAAAATCTATGACCTCATTCATTTCCCTTTACCATGCAATACCCTCGTTTCCCCGATAGATGACGCACTAGTCTAGACCTTTGTTGGAGTGTAACTTGGAGAACAACAACACAGTTCCCACTGAAATGTGAGTTTCTCTACTGTGTTAAAAATAGCAACTTGCACATGTACGCACAGCAGCAGTACAGTAGCTTAATTAACATGCCGCTCCTCACTCTCAATTTAAAGACTGCTTAATTTTGTTGAATAATAATATGTTCTTAATGTTGAAAGTAAATTTGAAAATAAATTTTCACCTTCAATTGTGTCTTTTTTCTTACATTTCAATCCCCAGGTTTGATAAATTACATTGCGTGTCCAAATGCTCCTGACCCGGCCCCTCTGTCAAATTTTAGTATCCATTCTGGCCCGCAAGTCAAAAAGTTTGCCCACACCTGGGTTAGAACTTTATTTCATCCCGTATTCGGGAAATGTCTTGGTTGCAGCAGCAAGGCAGACACAAGACACACAAGACATTGTAGACCTAGTTAAGAAACTGGAGCCACACACAGGAAGTCCACAAGGTGGGGGACCTTCTGCAAACTGAGACTGAGGTGACCATAAGCATACTATGAGCTTTCATTCACCTCCTTATCCGTCTTGAGGATGTTCTCCGTCGCGACGGGGCTGACGGCCGTGCAGAGTGGCTTGACCACAACGTTGGCCACCTCGGTGCCCACATTGGTGGGATAGGAGTGGAGAACACTGAGATGGCCCTGGTCGCTTTGCACCACCAGCTGTAGTGAGCGCCACTCCGAGTACATGGTGACAATGGCGGTTGTCCTTCTACTCGCACCTCATCCCTACACCTGACAGACACATACACATGTTCAATAAACAGCGAGGTCTCAGCTTTAGATGGTCAAAACGGAATATTTGGGCCGACCCACAGAGGAAGGAACATGCGACACAATCATTTATCTGATTGATCCTAATTAAAACCTGATAAGTACCCTTTCCATTATAGAAATTGTCCAGTAATTAATGGCTAACGGTCGAGTATGTTTGCTTTGCCAAGAGAGGGGGAAAAAACGCAGTGTGATATTATATACTGTAGCAGCATATTGTGTAAAAATATTTCTAAATATGAAGTTAAACTGTTTCACGAGAAAATGCAAACCATGTAGAAGGAAAGTTTAATTAATTCAAAGTCTTAGAATTGGATTTTCTAATGTAATTTTAGTGATGCGGACAGACGAGCTTGATAGTAAGTTGCATGTAAAATTGTGGTATTTGATCAAATATCTATTTCATCCAATTAAAAAGAAAACAAGTAGAATTTTATGCAACTCCCAAATTAATCACCAGACCCAAACCCGATTGAGCATGGACTCCACCTGTTGAAGAGGGTAAAAAAACATGTACACTAGCGAATGAGTAAAACATCACCAAGCAATGTTAAGCATTTTTGCATTTACTTCCAGACTTATGACTAATTGACAGCAAATATTTGCAACCAAGTGCCAAAAAGTGACCTTTTAATCCATGTTAATTACTTTTTCTCTTTAGTTTGAGGCATGTATACAAACTTGTAATTCTTACGCCATTCCCCTAATGTGGATGCAAACACCAAATGAAATCTGAAAGTCTGCAGCCAATATTTAATCTCAAATTCGTTGCAGTGATGTTTGGAATGGAGCCAAAAGATGAGAATGATGACAATGTAGCAATATTTATTAAGCAAATTACTCGTGCATTTGTGCACAACCTCAATGTTTCTATTGGGACGGCGGGTCACAATGACTAAGCTTCCTCAACAAGCCTTTCATTTTATGCAAAATTAAACTAAGCCTGCTGGCACATTACTGCGTGTTAAAATACAGAAGTGTCATATTTACACAATGGAAAATAAAACAATGCATAACAGGTGAGATTTGTAGTTTGCCGCTGTGCACTTCTGATACGGCGCAGTTAGCATTAGCTAGTTACGCCCCCCCCCCCCAATAAATACATAAATAAATACCCAAATGTATCTCTTTGCTATACAGCATTAATGCACGGGTTAAAATTAGCACTGCAACCAAGCCTCGGGGTTCGAATCCCACCCAGGAAACACTACCGAAGAGCATTAGCCTGCCGCTGCTAGCTAGCAAACACATCACAACATCCATCGTTAGCTAGCTCGCGTTAGCCGCTGCTTGACATCCAAGTGCGTTACAAACAACGGCACAGTTAGCTCATCATTAATATAAAAACAGAGTTCTAAAACACTACTTTAGTTATTCCACTCATAATCTATTTTCCCTGAATTAGCAACGCCGCTGACATTCGCCGCAACGCTTGTCATCAGTACTCTTAAGTGACCCACAATACTCACATTCGGTGGATACACAAAGCATTTTTAACTACTTTACCTGCTCCAAATGAGGATGTCATAACAGATCTTAGAAATGTCAGTATTTACTCCGGTTTAGACCCAAATAGCCTCCATCTGCACAATGTCAAGACTTGTATTGTACAGCTTGACACGGGAAACAGGATGTGATACAGACGCCTCCAAACGGTGGTTAAATAAACAGCAACGGACTTTACCCAAAATATTGGAGGTGTAGTGGACCGGATTCCTCCTTTTACGACGACGCTTATCGATTTTTAACAGCTTAAACTCTTCTTAAAATGTTTCCAACCTTCTCAAGGCAAAAGTCAAAACGCCATTGGTAATTTAGGCTGCTCTAGTGTATATAGATGTCTTCATAGTACCAAAACTGACCTACAGGGGGTAGCACAGTGACATATGTACTATACCAGACTGCAGAAAAAATAGTGATCCAGTCCAGTAGGAGTACTAGTTATTAATTCATTCATTTTCTGGACTGCTTTATCCTCACTAGGGTGGCGAGGGGTGCTGGAGCCTATCCCAGCTTTGGGCCAGGGGCAGGGGACACCCTGAATCAGTGGCCAGCGAATCGCAGGGCACAAGGAGACAAACAACCAATCACTCTTAGCTAGGGGCAATTTACTGTCCAATCAGCCATGTTTTTAGAATGTGGGAGGAAACCGGAGTACCTGGAGAAAACCCACACAGGCCCAGGAATTTCATTATTATTAATAATATTTAATATTTAGATTTTTTTCAATAAATTGATTAAAAGAATTGGATTAAAAGCTCTGAATATTCAGTTTTTTATAGATCATAAACAATATTTATTTTAGCTTTTTTCAAATATATTTTTAGATTTTACAAAATGATTTTTGAACTAAAAACACAGAAAAATGGATTTAAAAAATACAATTATTGACTTAATGATTTTTATTTTATTTTATTGATTAGATTTTTTTTTTTTATTGGATTACAAGAATTGGATCAAAAGCCCTGAATATTCCGTTTTTTTATAGATATAAAACTGTTTATTTGAACTTTTTTTTTCTTAGTAAGGAAAACATCTAATTTTCATTTCAAATGTAAACAATTTTTTTTAATTATATTCAATATTAAAGAGGAAAACCGAAAATATTTTATATATTTATTTTTAGATTTTACAAAATGATTTTTGAACTAAAAACACAAAGAAAAAAAGGATTAAAATTTTCAATTATTGATTTAAAAGGGGGAAAATCAGGAAATTTAATATACATCTATACTCTTCATTTTAATTTGATCCTAAAACAGAAAGTCGGCACTCATCATTTACTTTCCCGGGCCACACAAAATGATGCAGCGGGCCAGATTTGGCCCCCAGGCCACCACTTTGACACCTGTGGGTTAGAAGAAAGACCAGGACCCACTGCGGACCTTTGCCAAATCGGTTTGAGACCCCTGCTTTAGGAAAAACCCGGAACATGATTTGTTTCAAAACAAAAGACTGGTGGTTTAGTCATCTTTAATAATACTTATTTCCCTTATGAAAAAAAAACTAAAATGTTAAAGCGATAGATGTAGTCGATTTCGAATCAATTGCCATGCTGAATTCGGACAAGACAAATCATTTGTTAGAATTTATAATAATGTGAATTTCCAGGCATTAAAATTGGAAATTTGGTTGTTTTCCGAAATTGTTGCTTCAAAAAAAAATTGAAGTTTTTGGGGAGATTTCCAGAGCTTAGGGAGCTTGTCAGGAGTTTGGGGGTTCGCGTTATCTGTCCGTGTAAACTCCGAAAATTCCGGAGAAGTTGATTTGATCAGTACGCACATTGCTTACAACAGGCATGGGCAAACTACGGCCCGCGGGCCATATACGGCCCATTAGGCTTTTTAATCCGGCCCGCCGACATTGTCCAAATTATAGTAAAAATCAATGACCTCATTCATTTCCCTTTCCCCTGCAATACCATCGTTTCCCCGATAGATGGCGCACTAACTCCAGATTTTGATGCACTGGCAAAAAAGGGAGAACAACAACACTACATTACATTGTGTGTCCAAATGCTGTCAAATTTTAGTATCCATTCTGGCCTGCAAGTCAAAAAGTTTGCCCACCCCTGTACAACGTCTCCTGCATGAATTATGTTAATGAGGAAAAAAACAGCTTTTTAAACATATTTAAACAGACAATCAGAGACACCCAGCCATATCTTCCTTGCGTGATGTTGCTAAAACATCCATAAATTAAAGTGATGCAAGTGACGGAGGAAGCCAAAATACACATTTGAGAACGTTTTTGCCATGACGAGCAAAGACGAAAAAATTAAATAGACCAACAATCAAAAACTCAGAGGAAAAAAATCTTGGATCCTTCCCTTCCTGGTAGCAAGACCTGAACCACTTCACTACAACATCAACAAATAATAAATACAAAATCAAACACTGCAATAAAAGCCAACTTATTTTTCATTTCACACGCCGCTGCTCAAAAGAAAATTAGCTAGCAAACCCGACGAATGGAAACAAGAAAGTTTGTTATTGCTCTTGAATTCCGAAGAAATCGATGTCATCGGACATGGATAAGTTTAAAGTCAACCACCCGACTTGCGAGTATTGATTATTAGGCATATGATAAGATGTCCCTTGATTTTGCAACTTCAACGGTTTAAGTATCAACATGAAAAGACATGTTTAAGTGCACTTGAAGATAATTTAAAAAAAAAACAACAACAGCTACTAAACATTTTGAGGAATCTTTCTCACCTAACCTTCTAAGACCATCTAAATTTCACTAAACCAGCAAGTACTGCTTCTATCAAATGCATCTCAAGACTAAGCTGGACAAACCAGGTAAAAATCAACTAGTTTTTTTCGGGTTCCATTGATTGAAATGCCAATTACCGTATTTTCTCGCATATTGGCCGCCTCCGCGTATATAAAATTGCCTTAAAATCGTTGAATTTTACCATTTCTCTCGTATAAGTCGCATCCGCGTATATGCCGTACCCTTAAAATTGCCTTGAAATCATTGAATTTTACCATTTCTCGCATAAGCCGCCTGCGAGTATAAGCCGCACCCTTAAAATTGCCTTAAAATCATTGAATTTTATAATTTCTCTCGTATAAGCCGCCCGTGCGTATAAGCCGCACCCTTAAAATTGCCTTAAAATCGTTGAATTTTAACATTTCTCTCGTATAAGCCGCCTGCGCGTATAAGCCATACCCTTAAAATTGTTGAATTTTACCATTTCTCCCGTATAAGCCGCCTGCGTGTATAAGCCGAACCCTTAAAATCGTTGAATTTTACCATTTCTCTCGTATAAGCCGCCTGCGTGTACAAGCCGCACCCTTAAAATTGCCTTAAAATTGTTGAATTTTACCATTTCTCCTGTATAAGCCGCCTCCACATATAAGCCGCACCCTTAAAATTGCCTTAAAATCGTTGTATTTTACGATTTCTCTCGTATAAACCGCACCCTGATTCACAATTTTCACCTCCATATTCATGGTTTTAATAGGGCGTACAAATGTTACTTTGAAGGGAAAATCTTGTTAAAAATCATTGCATGTGGAATTTCTGAGATACTGTATCGTCTGTTGGATTGCACGTTATTAGGGTCAATATCACAAGGAAGTTAAATTCAAAAAGGAAGTCATGTGAGCAGTACAACCAGGAAGTGTCCGTAGCAGTCTAGTTTAACATCCCTAGTTAAGATGGCAGTGCCCAAAGCGAACAATGGCAGGCCCAATTAAGTTTTTGATGCTTTGTGCAAGATACGTTTTTTTTTAAATTTCATTCAGACATCAAAATAATTTTTAAAGTGTTTTATCTGTTTATCTTTTTTCTATTTTGAAATAAATGACTGTATTGTCTTGCATTACCATGTTTTGTCTTTGTCGCCTTGCAGTTTCAAGCTTGTCAAGTTTAATTTGTGTGCATATAAGCCGAACCCTCGATCCAGTCTTTTTTTTTAGTTACAAACACAGCTTATTTGCGAGAAAATACGGTACTTGAACCCTTTGAGACACTCACTAGAACCCCGGTTCCAACTTCCACTATTGAGCTCTACCAAGCCCGAAACTCACAAATCACTTCCACGTGCCCCCCAACACACTTAAAAACCTACCAAAATCATCTGGACGTTTACATAAATAATTTAAATATACCTACAACGACCCTAAAGCCTAGAAAAGAAGCACTGTACAATTTTGGGGGTGATTCAATTAAAATCACGACAAAGTGAATTAAAAAAACTTGCACCATGTGCTCAATGGACCTTTTGAAAACTCCACCCCTTAAATGGACAATGACCAATCCTACGTCTTTTCCTTTTTAATGTAGCATTTTTGTGAACTGGTATGCCTTTACATCGATAGTTGCGGTTTCCACTTTGGTACGAATCGATATATTTTGGATGTAATCAATCCTCCACTGCGTATTGTAAACCCCTTTGCCTCCGCCTGGAGGATATTGCACTGATATTAATCCAAAATAAATAAAATACACACTACAGCAAGGGTGCCCAATACATCGATCGCAAAGTACTAGTCCATCACTAAGGTACGAATTGGTAGATTGCACGACAGTAAGATTTGATCTAAGGATTGGATTTGTAGCAAAATTGTTTATGGGACTTAAGATGGGAAACAAGCTGCCTATACTCCATTTTGGGTCCTGCTGAGCTTTGTCAGGGGCAAAAAGGGGGTAGATCGCGCAAAGTTGGCGCCTTGAAAAGTAGATCTGAGCAAAAAAGTTTGAGGTACAGTAATCCCTCGAATATCGCGGTTAATGTAGACCAGATAATCGAAAAATTGCAAAGTAGGGTCACCCATATTAAAACTTTTTTTTTTCACTTTAGTGCTGAGTCCTAGTAGCAAGAGTGGCTTCCACTTATGAGTTACATGGTGGATTTTCATATTTTTATGAACTTAAAAAAATACCTATATATATATATATATATATTTTTTTTTTAACCAATCATACGTCAATTATTTAAATAAAATGATCTTCAGTGCTGAGTCCTATTAGCAAGAGTGGCTTTTGCTCGAGTTTTAGCATGGATTTTCATTTTTTTCTGAACATATATATATATATATATATAAATATATATATATATATATATAAATATATATATATATATATGTATTTAAATATATATATATATTTTTTATTTTTGTGTGTATATATAGATACGTATTTTTTTAAGTTCATAAAAATGTGAAAATCCACGCTGAAACTCATAAGCAGAAGCCACTCTTGATACTAGGACTGCGCACTGAAGATAAATTAAAAAAAAAAATAGCAGAAAAAAAAATCACAAAGTAGTGAATTTGCGATAAGTGAAGTCGCGTTAATCGAGGGATTACTGTATACGTCTTCCTGCCATGGCTTGTGCAGTCACAGAGCTTGACGGACTAGCGACAGTAACTAAAGAACGGGACGTGTTTTTAGCGAAAGGTCCATTGCCCAAAAAGTACAACAACGGTGGACCCTCGAAGCTTTGACGATTTCATCGGCGGATTAAAACGATATCCGGACACCATTAGCAACCATTTACATATCCTCAATTAAATAGCGAGCAGATGGACATTTGGGAATAAAAATCAATTTTGTCTCGACAGAGTGGTATATAAACTTAATGAAGTTGTATATTGACAAAGGGATATCTTTTGTTAACATATAAATAATGATTTAAAACGTCTTGCTATAGCAAAATGACTTTTAAAAAAAAAGGTTACCTGTTGCTTCTCCAGATCTGGAATTTCCGAGGGTCCACTCTAAAGGTCCGACCTCGGTACCCCCAAAAAAAACCACCCGCCCGATTCTAACTGTCCCCCAAAACCTGCGAGAGGTCACCGAAGTCACAGTCGAAGAGTTCAGTGACCCCAGAGTCGCCCTGCAGTCCGAAGTGGTAGTCGGGGCTGTGTGGGGGGGAAACGTTGATGAAACCGTCCAATGGGAGAGGCAGGCTCTCTCCGTGGAGGAAGTCCGTCGGGAAGTCAAAGTCCTCCAGGCCTGAGAATGGGTCGGCGCCCATGAGAGATTCTGCCATTTAAAAAGGAAAACAATTCAAAACCACGACTCTTCTACTTCTGGATGAAAATGTGAAAACCTTTTTGGTTGCCTGACTGATTGGATTATTGATTATTCATTTTATTATATTTTTAATATTTATTTAATCCACACAATGACAAGCATTGACCGAAAAATCAAAGCCATGGAGAAAATTCATGCCGCATGGAAGGAAGGACAAGAGCAACTTTTCAAAAGTACTTTTATTTTTATTTTAGTGTCCTATTAGATAGTATCTTTACCCTGATTGTGCATTTTGTTTGTGTAATTAAATATGAATATTTATATTTATATTTATATGTGTCTGTGTCTATGTGTGTATGTGTGTATGTGTGTATGTGTGTATGTGTGTATGTGTGTATGTGTGTATGTGTGTATGTGTGTATGTGTGTATGTGTGTATGTGTGTATGTGTGTATGTGTGTGTATGTGTGTATGTATGTGTGTATGTATGTGTATGTATGTGTGTATGTATGTGTGTATGTATGTGTGTATGTATGTGTATGTATGTATGTGTGTGTATGTGTGTGTATGTGTGTGTATATGTGCGTGTATATGTGTATGTGTGTGTGTATGTGTGTATATGTGTGTGTATGTGTGTGTATGTGTGTGTATGTGTGTGTGTGTGTGTGTATGTGTGTATGCGTGTATGTGTGTATGCGTGTATGTGTGTGTATGTGTGTACGTGTGTACGTGTTTATATAAATATATATATATTTCAGCAACACGCTTATTTATTTATTCATATATTTATTTCTGTATTTACTTAACTTATTTATTACCTATCTATTTATGTCTAAAACATATTTTCCTGTGTCTGTATTCTCACTCAATGAAATTTCCCAAATACAGGATGAATAAAGTTATCTAATTTAATCTAAAATATTAAAATTGCCTTTGGTTATTTTATGACTCTAGTTGTTGGTAGGCTTTGCAAAACCATTGTGAAACCAGGGATACATTTTTATGATTAAATATGACCCAATGAAGATCAATTTCTTTCATCAAAAAAAAAGTGATAACCCTAGTGATCAACCGTTCAAATGGAGCTGATATCTGTAACCGTGCATGCCTGTGAATGAGTTAAAGGAGCGGTGTGATCTTTGAAGGAACGTGATTTAAAAGAGAGAAGGAAATGCGAATACCTGCTTCACCACCTAACAACAGCGACGAGCATTCTGGCTGAGACGTTGCCGTCACGGTGGACGACGTCGAGGCGGGGGAAGATAAAGCCACTTCTAAAGCCGCCGCCGCCGCAAAGCGCCCGTCCTTGCTCGGGGTCGAACAGTCGACGTCGGGACTCCTTTTCGAAGGACTGCTTCCCGTCGCGGGGCTGCAAACGCCGGAGGTATTTTCCGGGCAGAGGAAGACGTCGATGGGACCCCGCGTGCTCTTAAGTGAAACCTGGTAACCCTGAAAATGGAAGAAAAGAGGGTCAAAATTGGGAAAGGTGCATCTTTTGGGTCAGGGGTGGCCATCTAGACATCATTTCACTTTTCTTTGGAAAACATGACCGTATAGAGTATGTTGTCCTATTGTAAAGAATAACGTGACCAGAAGTTTCGTCGACGGACACTTCGTCCCCGGACGTTTCGTCGAATGGACGTTTCGTCGTTCGGACGTTTCGCCGAACGAACAATTGGTCGCCGGATTCGCTCGCTCTCAAAATTATAATCATGAGAGAGAGAGTTTGTCATTGCAGAGCATTAATATCTAAATATATAATGTCAAAATTATCATTAAGAGCACTCATTTAACTGCCATTGACGGCGGTAGACGTCCGATGGATGAACCTTCATTCTCTCCATTTCTAACTGAGAGAACTTGCAATACAGCAAGGTGTTGAAATACTTTATATGGTCATTTTTATCAAACTGAGGCGGAGCGATCGCTAATACGAGAGGAGTATCTACTACTTCTCGTTGGCAAGTGGTCGTGCGTTATCCTATTGCGAGGACATTTGTGTGCATAATTTTGGAAATATTTTGAAGGGAATACAAAAGCAAACAACCTTCGATAGGTTGCATCTGAAAGTCAGGGTGGAGGCGGGGCAAATAATGCCAACCCGGGAGAAGAAAGGTATTAAAATTTAAAACTAAATTAGAATTAAGTTAAGCGCAAGGTTAGATAAAATTTATCGAGTTTGTCTGCATCGTAATCCAAGTTAATCTAAATTTGTTTATGTTACAATCACGTTGCCGTGCAAAAAGTCCCCACCCCTCTCCCTCCGCGTAATCCATCTAATTTAAATATTAAACACATTTCAGTACTATTAAACCACTAGTTATTTGTTAGTTTGTTAATAGATGGCGAATTAGAACAAATAAAAATGTTTTTCCAATCCAATATCCTGTTTTCGGTGACAATTTTTTGGATTTCCGGAGTTGAGGGAGGTTGTCAGGGGTCCCGGAGTTTGCGTTGCTTGTCCGGAGTAAACTCCTGGAATTCCGGAGAAGTCAGCAGCTCTGATATTTACATAATTTGCTGCAGGCCTTAGTTTCTCAGCCATTTTAGATGGTGTTTTGATATCTTACCTCGCTGGGGTCCGTGACTTCCATTTGGGTCTCTGGTGGGGATCTGATCACCATAACTAACTGATCTGGAGAGTCAAAGGACATCCTCAAGTCCTGACAGAGCACGTAGCCCCATGTATTAGATGAGCATTAAGGACATCAAATTTCGAAGGACTGGCGTTAGTGGTTTGCTCGTCAAAATTTTGAAGATTCGCTTTCATTTTCCCAATTGTATTAAAGACCCATGTCTCTCCAATAAAATCTATCTTTGGTAAACAAAGCTGATCTTAGGTGGTGAGCCGTCAGGGACTTCAAGGCCTTCTCTGCTGGCCTAAGAAATATCTGAATCATATATTGTTTTATCCATCAATACTTATTAAATAATTCCAAATGGTCTGTTAGCTTCCTTTCCCCCTGGTTGCACTGCTTCCAGATGTGTGTTTTCATATTGAAGCATTTAACCAATCACATTTCAGCCATTATTTGTTGCCAGGGTCAGAAATCTGCCTCAAGGCCTTCACAATCAGTTCTGCAAGCTCTGCTGCATTAAACAAGCGTCGATAAGACTGTTGCTTTAACCAATCAGATTTCGTGTTGGCAACACCACAATGCATTGTCGCAGGCGTAGGGATACGTCATCGCTTTCACCAACTATGATTGGCTAGTGATTGGCCAGAGCTACCAAACTGTATCTGGAGCTAACTGCACAAGTACATATATTGTTGTGTTGATTTAAAGCCATTTTCAAGACGGACTATGCCAGAAATACGACAGGACAGGCTCGACTTTCAGCATTAGCTTCGATGGCGATAGAAAAGAAGGAAGAAAGGAGGATGGATATTGTGTAGTTAAAAATGATTTTTGGTGAGTAAAATATGGCTATATTCCTAAATAATATTTCAATTGTGGGCCAAGTTCTTATATCTGAAAAGCTCCAGTGTTTGTATTTAAGCTACAGTGTTAACTAAATGCTGTTTTCGGCTGGATTTTACCCCACTTAGTGCAATTTTTGCCGTTTCGCCATTGATGTACATCGCTGTCTTTTCCCGGGAAAATCAGCCCCCCTGGCCCGGTTGTAATGTCTGAAAAGCTCCGGTATTTGTATTTAATCAATAAATGCTGCTAGGAAGTGGATTTTACCCGTTGAAGGCGCTACAAGAAAATGCACGGACCGCCACGGGTGCATTCGGCAGGAGGGTGTCGGTCCCAATTTCATCCGGTCAAAAGGATATCTCTTGCTCTGTGGCTCTTCCGGTAGCAACCTGAGCTGGAGGTTGCATTTGGAGATGAGCTTGTCCAGCTGCTCCTCAGCTGCGCCGAGTTGGCAAACCTCCTTCCGCAACTCCCGGTGGAGGGCGACGGACGCCCCGTCGACACGGCTCCCGCTTTAAAGGAAATGTTGTACACCTTTGTTTCATGGCCATCTTGTTTGAGTCTAAAGCTAGCTACAAACGTAACAAGGCTAACAAAATAAAGTCTGGAAAAGACCCTTAAATATTTACAAAGCAAAATTGGAAAGTCCAACTTAAAGGAGGGAGCCAGACAAAGTTTGTGGTTTTGTTCATGTCATGACATCTTTCTTTCCTCTTTGTTTATGACCCTTTATGTGTATTTATATTCTTAAGGTGGTTTCATATGCTTTGTGCACTGTGTAGAAAGGTGTTACATAAAATAAAGTTACTTGCATTATATTGTTTAATAGTGCTGTTGTGACGTTATTCATTAATGTTTTGACATTTGGGGTTGTAGAAATAGCAGTTAGATATGGTCTGGAACGTATGACGAAAAAAATGGCTTCCATCGTGTCTGGCTGTGCAAAATGGCAACCATATTGTGATAGAAAATCACCTTGACCATTCCCGATCATCAGAAATAATCTTTTTCAATAGAGAAAAAAAATCTCTATTTTCTGATGTGAAATAGTGAAGAAATAGTAAACAAAAGCCAGTATTTTCTCGACGTTGGCAAATAGGAGATGTCTAGCCTTTTTAAAGGCCAGTACTTCCAGCCAATCAAATGTCTGCATCTCAGCTAGCTTCATCTAGAAGTCAAGAATTGGATTCCTAATGTAGCTTGCGAGGCTATTGGAGAAATGAGCTTTAATGGTCCCAGGTAGTAAAGTTGGCTTTGCTTCAGTCTACGATGGAAAATGAAAGTGACAGATATAACAAGACAACGATAAAGTGTGTGCGTCGTTTTCTTAGCTAGCTATCTATCTAGCTTTTCAACCCTTAATAGCGCAACACAATTTATGTGCTGTAAGCAGGTTTGTGTATATAACTGACATAACAGTATTCATACAATGCCTGCGCTCGTAAGCGGTGTAAATTTGTGTTCAAATGTTATACTCTCGATTATTAGGGTTCTGGGGAATGTGCTATATATATTTTAAAACTTTGTAAAACAGACTTTTACATGAAGCTAAATTGTATACATATATACACACGATATATACATGTGTGTTCAAATGTTATACTCTCGATTATTAGGGTTCTGGGGAATGTGCTATATATATTTTAAAACTTTGTAAAACAGACTTTTACATGAAGCTAAATTGTATACATATATACACACAATATATACATATAATCACACAGAGGCATAATTGTGCTTTTTACTCACAGCCACTGGATGTGATTCTTTGACTTTTTGGAAATGAGCTGGATCCCCTCCAGAACATTGGTAATGTCGTAAAGACGTCGCTTCTGGACTTCCAAGACTTGCGAGGCCCAGTTAAGATCTACTACACCGTCAGTTGACTGCGTAAGGAGGTCCAGAAAGCGTTTGGTTGTCAGGTTCAAGGAGGTGTCATAGCGAGACTTTTCTGTCAGGGCCCGGGGAACTAACAGGGGAAAAAATGGGAAATCACCATCACCATTACATCATTTTGGAATGATTTCACATCGGCATTGTATTTTTTTTTTTTTAATATCTATTGAAGTTTGTGTAGAAACCTCTAGGCGGGGCAGGTGTGGAGGGTGGCGCACATCCTGAAGATGGTCGGGTCGTGCAAACGTACTGATGGTCACTGTCTAGGTCCAACTTCCTCTTAACCTAATGAAATGCAAATTATGTTGTGAGGATTATGAGAAGTGAAATGATGGGAATGCGTCTTGGTTTTTGGGGGAGGCCAAAAGCACACAATGGAAAGCCAAGTCAAGTAAAAAACAGGAGGACCAAAATTCTACAACACCGCCTCGACAGTGTCTGTTATCATAGCAATTGAAAACTGATTAAAGTCTTAAAAATGGCAATTTTACACGGGCATAAAGCTCAAATTTCCAAAATTGCAGGTTGGCTTTGGGATATTTTGGAAAAAAATAACCAGATTTTCATCCAAGTGCAGCTGTTCCTTGACTAACAAGGAGTTTTGTTGTCATTTAAGGCCAACCATTTTTGTAGGCAGTGGCTCCGTAGCCGGTAACCGGCCAAATAGCCTGTATGGCCCCAAATGTCTATTTAGCCGGTGTGACAGTATATCTTATTTATTTATATAGTAAACCCTTACCCTCCTTTCATAAATAATTCATATTGTCTAATGTTATTTCTTGAGAGCCATTCTCAGAATTGAAAAGTAAAAATACATGAAGTTTTTTTTTGTCATTTCACCACTTTTAAAATACAAAAAGTATCTGAATTCTTTTGACAACATTGTTATGCTGTTGCTAATAAATCAGTATCAATGAGATCATGCATGCAGAAGAGTAATAAAACACAAAATTATGATTAAAGTGGTGGTAGAGGTAGTATCAACGCCACAGTGACGCTCATATTAGTGCGTTCGGGACTCAGCTCTCTCACCAGTGATTTCCATATTTTACCTCACAGGTTAGTGGAGAGCCATATGCACCCATGGAAAGAGCCACATATGGCTCCCAAGCCATAGGTTCCCTACCCCTGATGTAGACTCTGTTTCTACTCACACTGTAATCCATTGTCTGATCCTTGGAATTGTATGTAACACTTGTCTTAGAACGGTTTCAATTCTAAAGAAAATTGGTGTCAATGGACTATGTAGACATCTGTGAGATAACATAATACTGTTACCATTAATGTTTGTGTGCTTTTGTTAAAAAAAATGTATGACATAAAAGTTGAGTAGGCCTAGTTATCTTTATATAAAGGTCCTTATCAATTATCACATTAAGGAAATAAACCTTATAAAATGTAGTTTCTTACTATTTACCCCACACAGAATTCTTATTGGCTAAATACCCATTAGGGGCTATATAGGATATTTGAGCGGTTACCGGCTACGGAACCACTGCCATTTTTGTACGCTGAGGGTGCCGTGGAGAACAAAATCTTTTTGTGCATCTGAATTTTACATTAGTTTATCACGAATAGTCATTCAATCCATTTTAACTACAACCGCCAAAGTCTTTCATTTGCGGCCAGCCCACCCATTCCCAATGGATTGGACGTCGGCAGACGGGTCAAAGTCCTCACCGAGGGTCTTCCCAGAGGGGGCCTTCTCTTGTCCTGCAAAGCCACGTCGGCGGACCCCTGCGGGGTGGCGAAGAGCAGAATTTCTCCCGTGCTGGACGGGACCCCGGCCGGGTGAATTCCCTCATTGCCGGGACTGGTGATGAAGATTATCTGGTGGTCTTGACTGGAACCGGCACCTTCGCAGTTGACCACGGTTTCAAAGATAGTCAACAGATCCTCTGACGTGTGGCCTGTTATCAGGGTCTCTGACATGGCAGGGGTCTCGCAGTTTGCTAGGTCACAAGACGACTGGAGTCCTCCACTTAAAAAGCCCTCTTATCTATGAATAGGAGGTCACGTTGGCCTTCAAGTGTTTTTGAGTAACTTGGGAACTGTTTTTGGAGAACTTCCTCATGAGTGGAGACACCCAAGGGCAATCCTACATTACCGGATGTTCTGCCATTCGTCTTTTCAATAGAACAGCACAGAAGACGTCGCAATTGAGGTCGCCAGAGGTTGTTTGGAAGCACGAGGAAGCCGAGACAGTTTAAAAAAGCAGAGGGACGGCGAGCTAGCATGCTAAACCTTTTGTTTTCACCTGCGGTTGTCAGCACGAGACCAGGCCCCGTCAACGAGCATGCTAACGAGGAGCTAACCGCGCGTGGGGACGAGGCGAAAAGTGCCCAAACACGAGGACAAAAGTCGCCGTTTACGGGTTGAGCTACGGGACGACACCGTACTTCGGAGGACCGAATAAAATGACGTAGAAAACTTTCAGACACTTTTCCAGTTGTGGTTGATATGACAGTTCGACGTTAATACGATAATCCTTCCACAAAAGGCACCCGTTCGGTGAGGCAAATTTGAAGTGAATGCATGTCGAGCGGGTCATGAAATATTTGACGTCTAAAATGGGTAAACACGGTAATTTATGTTAGCATGCTAGCGGTTTAGTAATTAGCCGCAACCGTCCTAGGTTTGTTGGGGTATGCGACTAAAGTACAGACTTAAAACAAAACAGAAACTATAAAACGTGGAGTGGTAGAGTTTCACGAGCGATTAAATTAATATACGTTATTCCAAGGGAAGCTGGAAGCGGGTGGGGTCCATTTGGAAAAGTTTCTTGGTCGTAGGTTCGTCGTCTGTGAATTGTTGTTATTCTCCCAGCTGATGTGGATCTAAACAAGGCTGGGCGCTTTTCGCGCGAAATCTTTTTTGCCGCGAAACTGACACGTGTCATAGTATGGGGCTTCTCATTGGTCGAGAGGAAGAGTACCCGACGAGGTGAGTGAAGCGCTCGCTGATTGGTGCATTCCGTTGTCAGTCATTTTTATCACTTGCAGAGTCCTCGATTCAAAACATTATTATTTTATCGTGTTACACTGAGAATCCTTTGGCGCTTTTTAATGACCAAAATGCGTTTTTGAATAAAATTATATTTATGGGTAGAGTTTCCGTTTCATTTTCTAAGTAATCAGCGGTTGCATTTCTCTTACCACTTCTTAGCTATCACAATATCATTTCCGAGAATATATTAACCCTTTATTGGGCAAGTAAAGCACCCCCGTGACCCTTGGGGTTCAGGAAATAAACGAATGCATGAATAGAAATCCATTTCATTTTTAAAAAAAAGTAAAATTGAGTGCCAAGTAAAGGGTTAAAATAGCAAATTTGACTTTTTTTAGACAGAAATGGATAAAGCGCATTGAGTCAGACAGTACTAATCGAACGCCTATCGCACAACTGAAGAACTGCAAGATGGCGCAGGCTATATTTGAGGTACTCGAAGGTATGAAAAATACGTTATAACCACGTAACTACAAATTAAATAAGTCGATTATTTGTTCTAAAGCATAGTTATTAATCGGCCCAATGTTATATTTAATTATCCCAGCACGTAATAACATTGGACATAACATCACGTTCTTTAATCGAGTGCAATACTGATAAAGATATCCAGTTAATGTTTAAAATGAACGCTGAGGTAATGTTTATTTATTTTTTTACTTTTATTTTTAGGATTAATTGTACGTGCTGTTCTGAATGCTGCCTAAATTCGTCGTGGAGTTGTTTGTTTACATCTGTGGTAGTGTTTTATGGCAGTGTATAGAAATAATAGATGCAGATTGTATAGTATGAATGCATAAATCTCACGTTCCACCTGGTGGAAAAAAATGTAATTCCTCAGATTCCTTCTGAAATAACGCAGCAATGCATGCAAATCCGACAAACAACCTTATTTGACTTTCCTCTCCAGGCATGGACAATCAGACCGTCTTGGCAGTCCAGTCATTGCTGGATGGTCAAGGTGGTGTTCCTGACCCGAACAACCAAAACGTCACTGCGACACCAGCTATCCAGTCTCTGGGTTTGTCAATAACTAACCGAATATTGTGCAATTCAATACATTTGTCTTCTTAGGAGTGGCTATTAACTACCAGTGTGATTTATTCCTATGTACAGTCATACCTTGAGATATGAGCTTAATGCAATGCAGGATCGAGCTCGTATGTCAATTCAATCATCTCGCAAATCAATTACTATATACAAAGTAATGTTCCCAACCTCTAAAAACACCTAAAATAGGATATTACAATGGAAAATCATGTTTTTAATTATTCTAATTCACTACCTTTGCTCACAGTGACACAGTAATCCCTCGATTATCACGTCTTCACTTATCGCGCGTGTGCGGTCGATTGGTCGCCGGTCTTTTGGTCGCTGTATTGATTCCTCCTCACAATTTCTTAGTTTTTTTTTCTTCCCGCAGACGACGAAGATGTATTCTTGTGTGGAAAGTGCAAAAAGCAGTTCAATTCCCTACCAGCCTTCATGGCACACAAGCGGGAGCAGTGCCAGCCGAGCACCCCTTCCCTGTCCACCGTGTCTTTGGCCTCCACCAACGTCTATACGCCAGGGCCCGCCATCACTTCAGGAACACAAACAAATGCCAACAGGCAGGTGAGAAGAGCTGTGGACATAATAATAAAAAAAAAACATCAAGTTGTACATGAAGAAATTGGCGTTACATCACCACCATAGTAACTGAATTGGTCCGTAAATCAAGGACTCCCTGTAGTTACAGACATGTCAGTGAGTTGTCTTCTGTTTTTATGTATTTTCTTAACCTAGGTGTCCACCTACATCACAGTCCCCCCTTCCCCCCTCACACACACGCTGGTCCAAGGCAACGTGCTGGTCAGTGACGATATTCTTTTGTCGGCTATCTCAGCCTTCACTTCCATCGACCAGCCAATGACCACCATGCAGACGCCCGTTCAGGTAATGCAACACTATCTTACATACCTGTCAACCTTGGCCAATTGCTACCCTTATTAATGATTGCAATTATTAAGCGATAATTAATAATAATAATAATAATCGGACATAGGCCCTGTCGTCATCATCAACAACAAAAGCCTAATTGTCATCACACCCAGAAACTGCGTATGACGAAATTGGTAGTGTTTCTCCATAAGGTGCGTTTTCTCGGCAAAAGACCTAATAAGTTATATTTTCGGACTCGTAATTTGGCATTATGGATACATCGCATCACCCCCCCCGAGCGGATCACTTAAAAACCGTACAATATAAACTGTAAACCGTACAAATGCAACGCGGCACATATTTACTCACACAGGGTGCACTTAAAAATCTAAAAAAAAATTCCCCAAAGTGGACGGGGTGCCCCATCAGTCGGTGCGCCTTTTGTATGTACTAAATTCAAGAAGCTGTAGATGTAGCCGATAGCTTGACTGTCTGGGTACATTGTTTGCTGACGCGCTATATTAATATAGTTAAAAGTGACTGACGATGACGTTTTTGTCTGCTACCAGTGACCAAGACAATCCGGATTACAGCCAAAATGAGATCGGTTTTACAAAAAAACTACTTTAAAAAATCCTGTACAAAAGTTTTTATACGGCGTACTCAATTTGAAATGCTCAAAAAAACGTATAAAATACAGGAAAAACTTATAAGTTGACAGGTATGACTAACCTATTTTGCATCCCATTACACTACTTGTATTTCCAATCCATCATTGTTTCTTCTAGAGCAACCCAAGCACGCAGACAGCTTGTGTATCGTACCTTCACCACCACCAGCACCACCATCACCAGCAACAACCTTCTCACGCGCTTCCTCCGACCCAGTCGCCAGCCCAGCCGCCTCTCGCCTCGTCGCACGTCCCTGCTAGCCACGGCAACTCGGTGGTTCAGGTTTACAGCACGCTACCCCACATGGTTGGAGGTGGTAACGCGGAGATCCACACATTGGGTCTGCATCCGTTCCATCCTGTTCAAGTGAGTGGGATTCCATACTTGTCAACTTATACGTTTTTCCCGTATTTTATACGTTTTTTGATCATTTCAAATTACGTACGCCATTTACCAACTTTTGTACGGGATTTTTTTCAAGTACATTTTTTTTGTAAAACCAATCTCGTTTTACACATTTCGGCTCTAATCTGGATTGTCTCGGTAACTGGTAGCAGAGGAAAATAGCATCGCCGATTGCTAATTTGGACACGCTTTGAGCATGATATGCAGAAACGCATTCCCATTTCATTATATAAATATAGCGTGTCAGCAAGCAATGTACCCAAACAGTCAAGCTGTCAGTGTCATACAGTGACATCTACAGAATTTTGAATTTAGTGCATACTGATTGGACACGAGTCCACTTTGGAGAAAATTTTAGACTTTTAAGTGCATACTTTGTGAGTAAATTGAAAAACTTTATTCATACGGCGACATCTAGAGAATCTTGAATTTAGTACATACAAAAGGCGCACCGACTAATTGGGCGACCCGTTCACTTTGGAGAAAATGTTAGAATTTTATGTGAGTATTTTTTTTAATCGCTTAATAAGGGGAATTGCAATCATTAATAAGGGGGGCATTTGGCCGAGGTTGACAGTTATGGGATTCATTAATTCCCAGCTAACTACGGGCAGCAGCCGGGGTCAGCCAATGGACAAAGGACAAGCATTGACGCCCACACATTCTGTTTCTATGATGCAGGTGCCCAGCCAGTGTGTGGAGAGCCAGTCGTTCAACACGCCTCCCGTCTACAGTCCTGGAAAACTGGGCATCAAAACCAAAACGTGCAGCATCAGCAGCAACGCCGCAGAATTGGGCGACTTTGAAAAGCTCGCTGGGCCGAAACAGCCTCAGAGTAACAAAAAGTGCTCCGACAGAGACGTAGGTGTGTGTTTGTGTTCATTTGCTAGTCAAGTCCACTTATGGAAAAAATCCCTTCAATCAGATGTAAGATTACGGATCATTATTTTCTTGAAGAACCCACACCACCTGTTCTTTTTTTCCCCTAATTGAGTTGCCATTAATTCACGCATTTGCAACTTTGAGATATATTATCTAACATTCTCATTTGTGATGTCAACCTGATAGCAAAATAAGAAGCGAATGTTGCAAATTTTAAACTGTGAACGAATGGTTTGGCCTTTTGATTTTCCTCAACAGAGCCGTCGAAATCTAAAGGTCCAAAACTGAAGTGCAATTTCTGTGACAAAGTCTTCTCCAAGAATTTCGACCTTCAGCAGCACATTAGGAGGTGAGCTAGAAAAAAAACAAAACAGGAAATTTCCCCAATATAGGATGAAATAAAGTTCTAACCTAACCTTATCCGAGTGCTCTAATTACAAGAAGCCCCTCAAATATTTCTACCATTTTTTTTGCAGTCACACAGGAGAAAAACCCTTTCAGTGTATCGTTTGTGGTCGAGCCTTCGCCCAAAAGTCCAACGTGAAGAAGCACATGCAGACACACAAGGTCCTCAAATTAGAAAAATGTTCTATAGTACTGCACTGCAAACTACCATACTTTCCGGACTATAAGTCGCGCTCGAGTATAAGTCGCGCTCGAGTATAAGTCGCGCTCGAGTATAAGTCGCGCTCAAGTATAAGTCGCGCTCGAGTATAAGCCGCGCTCGAGTATAAGCCGCGCTCGAGTATAAGTCTCCCTCGAGTACAAGACGCGTACGAGTACAAGACGCGTTCGAGTACAAGACGCGTTCGAGTACAAGACGCGTTCGAGTACAAGACGCGTTCGAGTACAAGACGCGTTCGAGTACAAGACGCGTTCGAGTACAAGACGCGTTCGAGTACAAGACGCGTTCGAGTACAAGACGCGTTCGAGTACAAGACACTCTCGAGTAGAAGTCGCACTCGAGTGTAAGTCGCACTAGCCAAAAATTGCACAATTAAAAGGGAAAAACATATATAAGTTGCACAGAAATTTTTTGGGGATAGAATTCAAAACAAAGACATTTAAAATAAAATAATGAAAAATAGAAATAAAAGCAACAACAGGCTGAATACAATTTTACAACAACAAAACGTTTTAAAAACAATTGATAAAAATTTTTTGGTAAGACTTTCTGGGTTGTTTTTATAAATTACAGCGGATTCTAGGATAAACCAAAAGCACCCACTGCCAATGTTGAAATGATCAAAACAGCCCTACAGCGCCCTCTTGCGGTTCAATAAATTCACACACAAGTCGCACTGGAGTATAAGTCACACTCGAGTATAAGTCACACTCGAGTATAAGTCACACTCGAGTATAAGTCACACTTGAGCATAAGTCACACTCGAGCATAAGTCGCACTCGAGCATAGGTCGCACTCGAGCATAGGTCGCACTCGAGTATAAGCCGCACTCGAGTATAAGCCGCACTCGAGTATAAGCCGCACTCGAGTATAAGCCGCACTAGCCAAAAATTGCACAATTAATTGGGAAAAACCACAAGTCGCACTGGAGTATAAATCGTAGCAATGACCAAAAAAACGCAATTTATAGTCCGGAAAATATGCTACGTATTTCTATTTTGCGAAAGAAACGCAATGCACCGCCAACTATGCTTTGTCGTAAAGGTGTGGCCCATGGGCGTGGCCAGCACCGTGTCAAGGCTACCAATCACCGTAAAGGTTATGGCGGCGGCAGCCAATGAGGACGAAGCCGGCGGGTATCGGCAGCATAGGGGCCAACAGGAAGAGGAGCACCCCCACCTGCAGGCAACGCGGGAGGATGACGCGGCCTCCACGGGTAAGACTACCTCTTTCCAAACGCGACAATTCTCGCTAACGTTACGACCGACAGCTTTGGCCGCAGAAGCTTCGGAGGAAAGCGCGGCGGAGGCCCAGGCCGACTCGGAGGGTCCCTGCGGAGAGTCGCTTCAGACCCAAGAGGGTCCCGCGCGGGTCAAACAGATTGTGGTGGTGGACAGCTCCTATCAATGTCACTTTTGCTCCAGCAAGTTCAAGACATATTTCCAGCTCAAATCTCACATGACCCAACACAAGGGAGAGCAGGTGAGCTAAAGCTAAAGCTAAAATTGAGGACGGGACTTTTTGCAATTGAGAAATGTGCTACAGTGCCCATCCAATAAAGTTATCTGTGCTAAATTTAAGAAAGGTTTCCCAACATAAAAGGGTTGGCAGTGCAACAGTGGTAAAGCAAAGCTTTCAAAACAAAGTGTTTTTTTTACATTTTTATTATAGCTTTATCATTATAGAAAAATATATTTAAACAATTTCTTTTCAGCTCTCTTTTATGCTGAACAACTGATTTAAAAAAAATAAGATTTCATTTTTATTTATTTTTTCAAATCAGTTGTTCAGCACAAAATAGGGTTGCAAACAAACTATGTTTAAATATTTTGTTCTATAATAATAAAGCTATAATGAACAAATGTCATTAGTCATCCAATATGATAAATTGACTTGGTTTTGATTTTCTTAATATTTTTGCTGAGTGTCAAAATTAAATATAATATTATACTAGATATATAGTATAAAATGTGTATATATTTTTTTTTTGGGGGGGGGATATTCTGCCATTACCATTTCAACTAGGAAGGCTGGCATTGTCTGATGATTGACCGAAGTCCAATCCATTTTGACAGGAAGGGCTGACTGACAGCAAATTTCAAATAAAAATAAATCAATAAATCCCAATTTTTTTAAAACCCTGTTCCGATCCTCTGAAAAAGACGCAATATGACCTGATAACTATTTTTTTTTTGCATGTTCAGATGAATAAATAACAGTTGTACTTGTTCTTACCAGGTTTACAGGTGCGTTCTCAAGTCGTGCTCCCAGACCTTCCAGAAGCTGGACCAGTTCCTAGAGCACATCAGGACTCACCAGGAGCAGCTGACCTATCGCTGTCACCTCTGCAGCAAGGAGTTTCCCTCTCTCTTCGAACTGGGAGTTCACCAGTACTCCCACTGCTTCTGCCCACAACAGAACACACGCAAGGAAAGCACATTCTACAGGTTAGCGTCTAATTTTAGAATAATAACGCGTGAGAGTACCGGCTGGGATTCGATCGAGATACTCTGAAAATAGTCGTATCGGGGCGTTGCTAAATGTGCGTTTGCCTATTTGCGGTTTATTGTGCTTGTCTGCGGCAATAAAAGAGCACTAAACACTTTATCAAAGAGGTTATTTGTTAAAGACCAATCATTCATTTTCTGAACCGCTTTATCCTCACTAGGATCGCGGGGGGGGGGTGCTGGAGCCTATCCCAGCTGATCTCAGACCAGAGGCGGGGGACAGCCTGAATTAGTGGCCAGCCAATAATAGGCCACGAGGAGACAAAGGACAACTATTCACTCTCACACTCATACCTAGGGGCAATTTAGTATTTGTTGGTTATTTTCTGTTTTGCAGTAAGAAAAAAATCATTACTGGATGAATTAATTGCTTATGATATTAACCCTAATAATGTGCTTTTGATTCTTACAGTATCTCAGAAATACCACGTGTGATGATTTTCTTAAGATTTTCCCGTCAAAGTAACACATTTGTACTCCCTATTAAAACTGAATATGGAGGTGAAAATTATGAATCAGGGGGCGGGCGGCTTATACGTGAGAAATTATAAAATTCAATGATTTTAAGGCAATTTTAAGGGTGCGGCTGTTTAAATCTCATTATACTTGAATGACTATAAAATAATCCCTCGAGTATCACGGTTAATGTAGACCAGACATGACCGGGATAAACGAAAAACCGCAAAGTATGGTCACCCCTATTTAAAACAAAAATAATAAAAATTTAAAAAATATTTATTTTATTTGTTTACATCAGTGCTGAGTCCTAGTAGCAAGCGGAAGACAGGGGAGTGGCTTCCACTTGCGAGTTTAGCGTGGATTTTCACATTTTTATGAATTTACAAAAAAAAATATATATATATATATATATATGTATTTTTATATATATATATATATATATATATATATATTTTGTAAGTTCATAAAAATGTGAAAATCCACGCTGAAACTTGCGGGTTTTTTTGCTTCAGTGCTGAGTTCTAGTAGCAAGCGGAGGAAAGGGGAGTGGCTTCTGCATGCGAATTTCACATTTTTATGAACTTACAAAAAAAATTTAATTAACAAAAAAAAGTTTCCCCCAGAAAAAAACTATTCCGTAGTGAAGCCGCGATAATTGAGGGATTACTGTAAAAGCATTCAATTATTCAATCATAGAAAAGCCTAGTGGCCCACCAGGCTTAAAAAGACACTCTACTTTTCAGGTGCGTGAAATGTCAAAGCAGATATTCGACCCAAGAAGCTCTAGAACAACATCTTCTGACCGCCTCGCACAACTTTCCCTGCCCACACTGTCAAAAGGTACGACGCAACTCCCCCAGAAGCATTTTTCTATCAAAACATCTCCCCCCGAAAAAGGGAAGTAGAACCAAATCCGAATGTGAAAAGGATGAGAAAAAACTCAATGTTTTTTAGGTGTTCCCGTGCGAACGCTACTTTAGACGACACCTCCCCACTCACGGCGTTGGGGGGAGGTTCAAGTGTCCCGTCTGCAAGAAGGTCTTCAAGACAGAACACTACCTCAAACTGCACACGAGAATTCACTCAGGTTGGGCTACTAAGGGTTTTATCACTTACCGGGAAGCTTGTCTCCAAGTCGCATCGCATATCCTTTTATTTTCCAGGGGAAAAGCCGTTCAAATGTTCGGTGTGTGAAGCCACGTTCAACAGGAAAGACAAAGTCAAGCGCCACATGCTGATCCACGAGGCCTTCAAAAAATACAAGTGTCCTTTCAGGTCAGACGTCAAGTCAAAGATTGTTCTTCTATTTATTTATTTATATTTTTTTTTTAACTTGCTGCTTTCCCATTTAGGACGCATGTGGGTTGCACCAAAGAATTCAACAGACCCGACAAGCTAAAGGCACACATTTTGTCACATTCAGGTAAGTCATCTTTAGATTTTATGGGACTGTACTTGTGTATTTTTATGCACATAGACAACTTTATTCTTACTTAGGGCCATAAGCAGCCTGTATTTCTGTTTTTATTCATTTTAAATGCATTTGATTTAGTGTTGTTGAAAAAATACTCATTAATAATTATAAATGTACATATACATATACTATATACATAATATACACATGTAGGATTAAATAGACTACTAATACTAATAAGCGACACCACTACTTTGTGAAAACGATCGCTCAATTTATTAAGTATATCAAAGAAATTGTGCATGATAGTCTAAACCACATGTGTCAAAGTGGCGGCCCGGGGGCCAAATCTGGCCCGCCGCATCATTTTGTGTGGCCCAAAAAAGTCAATTATGAGTGCCGACTTTCTCTTTTAGGATCAAATTAAAATGAAGATTATAAATGTATATTATATTTCCTGATTTTCCCCCATTTTTCAAAAACAATTGTAATTTTTTAATCATTTTTTCTGTGTTTTTAGTTCAAAAATCATTTTGTAAAATCTAAAAATATATAAAAATATTTTCTCTTTTCCACTTTAATATGGGACATAATGATTAAAAGAGATTTTCCTTTACTAAGAAAAAAAGCTCAAATAAACATTGTTTTAGATCTATAGAAAATTGAATAGTTAGGGCTTTTGATCCAGTTCTTTTAATCCATTTATTTAAAAAAAATTCAGGATTAAAAGCCCTGAATATTCAGTTTTTTATAGATCTAAAACAATGTTTATTTTAGCTTTTTTTTAATGTTTTTAGATTTTACAAAATGATTTTTGAACTAAAAACAGAAAAAAAAGATTAAAAAATTACAATTATTGATTTAAAAGGGGGAAATCAGAAAATGTAATATACATCTATACTCTTCATTTTAACTTGATCCTAAAACAGAAAGTCGGCACTCATCATTTACTTTCCCGGGCCACACAAAATGATGCGCGGCGGACCAGATTTGGCCCCTGGGCCGCAACTTTGACACATATGGTCTAAACGGTGGACTTCCGACTCAGTTTTTGGGATTAACCAGGGTGTTTAAAAACAAACAAACAAAATCAACTCATGTTACATTAGCGACAGTTGCTACTTCTTTTCAATTCAATTTTTCCATTCCTCGCCATACTGACCTGCTCTCACCCGGGCGGCGTCTCTTACCTCCAGGCATCAAGCCCTTCAAGTGCGTCGTCTGCCAGAAGGCGTTCAGCCGCAGGGCTCACCTGCTGGAGCACCAGCAATCTCACACGGATGACTATCGCTTCCGCTGCGCCGCCTGCAACAAAGGCTTCTCCAGACACAGTTACTACAGAGACCACAAATGCTCCGAGGGGTCCCAAGGAGAGGTCGCCGCCGGGAGCCGCGGCCGGATCGTCGCCAGGCGGGCCAGCGAGAGGTTGAGGAACGGCGGACGGCGGGCTGGGGAGGAAGCGGGAACGGAAGGGGACGGGGACCGGGCCGAGCGGGACTCCGCCGACGAGGGCGGTCCAGCTGCGACGTCGGCCGTGGACGCCATCCGAGGGGACTCGCTCCAGAGAAAATCGTTGCAGGAAATCTAAGGCCGCCTTTGCTGATGAGAATGATTAACGAGTCATCATTTTTTTGGACATGTGGTGAATAATGTGTTTTACATTAAAACATTTTACCTACCTAGTTCTGGATGACTTGTAACGCAATTCTGCACATTCACCAATGGCAACTTATTTGCTAAAATACATATCTATATACATAAGATACAATATACGCACTCGTCAACAAGACAACAACAACAACAACAAAAAGAGGTCATACACAGCTATGCATTTAATTTTTACTTGTACAATTATCTGACGACCTTTTTACACCGGTGAATCGTAATATAACATAAACAAATTTAAATGAACTTGGATTACGATGCAGACACACTCAAAAATAAATTTAATCTAACCTTACACTAAACTTAATTCTAAATTGGTTTTATTTTTATACCATTCTTCTGGCCGGGTTGGCTCTGTTTGCCCCGCCTCCAACCTGACTTTTAGTATTGATGGGCCGTTTGCTGTTGTATTCCCTTCAAAATATTCGGAAAATGATGCACAAATGTCCGCAGAATAGGATAACGCACGACCACTTGCCAACGAGAAGAACAGCCTCTCATGTCTTGGTCGCCTAGCTTTTTTGTATCTCGAATTTTTTCTCGTATCTAGAGATAATTATTTGCTAGAAATTTTACTCGTATCTCGAAATGCTCGCATGTTGGGGTGCTCGTATGTTGAGGTACCACTGTACATATATATCATTAAACTTCTACAAATCCTGTTCACTTATTTATTATACATTAGTGATCTGTCTCATTATGTATTGACTTCAGCAAATAAATCCCTATAGGATATCATTCATTGATTTTCCGTACCGCCGATCCTCACGGGGGTTGCAGGGGGTGCTGGAGCCTGTCCCGCCCAACTACAGGCAGGGAACACCATAGTCTGTTGGCCAGCCAATCAGAGGGCACACAGGACACAAAGGACAACCAATCATATCATAGATAAGGGCAATTTAGAGCATTCAAGCAGCTAGCCTAGCATGCATGTATTTTTTGGGGGGAAGTGGGAGGAAACCGGAGTACCCGGAGAAAACCCATCCAAGCCCTACAGTTTTAGTGCTATACAAGAGTTTGAGAAGTACAAATTTGGGTGCACTAACAGGGAGAGTTTTTTTTTAAATGGCCTCAAATAAGTCTGCACTGAATTGTTTCCGTTATTTTAGAGATGTTTTATTGTTGTCCACTTGGGGTCGCTGTCTCGCAGAAATTTTAATTTCATACCTCCCACCCACTTTTGACTAAAAAAGGTTCGTCATAATCCATTAGAATTTAAGGACGCTCTCAATAGGAGTGGAGAGCTAAATCAGGGCCTAAAGTCAATATATAAATGTAATATTAAAAATAAGTTTAGTTTTTTTTCTCGCCCAGATTGCATACTTTTGGTCTTAAGTTAGCTTGATAGGAAGGTACCCTGTGTGAAATACTGTGAGATAGTACTTACTCTTTTCCAGTCACGATATTCGGTCACCAGAGGAGGAAATGTCCTGTCATTTTATACATTTGTTCACTGATGTAAAAAATAACTGTAATCAAAAGGAATGAAAACATCACACCGTATTTACTCTTATATACGCCATATTTGTCGCCAATGTTGCCTCAAATTTTTTTGTTTGTCTGGGCAGAAAGACAACCTCCCTGAGCACACTGAGTACCGGTGTGAGCAACATCATCATTGCTCGCTATGGCCACACACCAGTATCACACCTGCCATAAGCAGGTGTATGTCTACTACACATAAATGATTTAGTAATAATAAAATGTAATGATTAATATCTATGAATGGGCGACCCGGCGGATGAGTGGTTCGCGCGTCGGCCTCACAGCTAAAAAAAAATTGGGATTTTATTTTGTGCGCTCCATATGATTTGCTGTGCGCAGAGAAGACTACAGTAGTGCGCAATAGCGCACGCGCGCAGCTTAGAGGGAACATTGTTTATCGCTCAAAAAATGATGACTGAATCGAGGGTACTACGGCTTATATGCGCACAAATTATACTTGACATGCACGTAACGCCATAACGCAACACAAAGCGACCGATACGGTCATTTATTTCAAAATAGAGAAAAGATACACAGATAAAACGCTTGAAATTTATTTTGACGTCTATGAATGAAATTCAAGAAAAAATATGTATCTTGCATAAAACGTGAAAAACTCACTCACTTGTGCCTGCCATTGCTTGCTCAGGGCGCCGCCATCTTACCTAGGGATGACAAACTAGACAACTACGGACACACTTCCTGGTTGTACTGCTCACATGACTTCCTTTTCGAATTCGTCTACGTGCAGGCAACACCTTTTGGGAATGTCCAATTCAGCAGACGCTCCTTATACAAGAGAAATTGTAAAATTCAACGATTTCAAGGCAATTTTAAAGGTATAATCCAAGAAAAATACATGACAAAATACCCAAGTGTGATTCAATTTCTTTCAATTTAATTTATTAACGATGAATATTTTCAGAGTTTTTCCCCCACATATTTCATGTACATGAGAAATAAGAAAGGGAGGGGGAAGAAAATATAGTGATACCATAAACCTCTTATTATTTTATTTTTTTTTTTTTTACAAAAGAAAACAATGTTAAATGTTATTTACAGCAGATTGATTTTTATGTGCAGGAATCCTACTACATGTAAAATAAGCATAAGAGTGTGTTATGGTTTATTAAGAGTAAACATCTAAGAACAGCGCACCCCTCTTTGAATGCCCGTTTTTTGTGGCATTTGTCGTTTTGAAATGAGAACAAAATCCTCACCATTTTAATTAAGACGACACTTTTTCTAACTATTTTCATGATGAAAAAAAATAGTTTTATGCCACAAAAATCTTGCATTTGACGAATGCCTGTTTACTTTAGAATTCCAGTGTATTTCGTTACTAACTCTCGTTAGAGCTTAATCGCCCCCAGATAAGCTGACAAACACGATTATTTTTGTAGCTATCATAAATCAACTCCATCGTTAACACGACTTCAAAAACACTGTTAGACCGTTTTATGTTGAGTCACAATCAACACTTAATTGGCATCTAATCAAGAGTACATCTTCAAAAATGAAGACAAACACTGCTTACTAATTCACACCCGTTACGTGCAGTGCGCTGTAAAGTTTACAAAAATAAAGCGTAGAAAACGGAAAGGTTATTAATCAATCAGAGCATTTGAGTTAGGTATTTTTCAAAGAGTTTTAAAAATCTTAACATTATTTGTCAACCTCTACGTGATTGTTAGCTAAACGTAAGGAAGGCGTTAGCCTGTTAGCGCGCTAATGTAGCAACAACAACAAAAACTACAAAAAAACAACTTAAATGAATTTGGCCTGACTTTTATTTTGGTGGTCTTTCATTAATAAGTCATTCCCTTCTTTGGGATCAGGTATTTGAGCAAAAGCTAAACTAGCAAACAATACACGATAGCAAGGACGACTCTTTTCCCCCGTCGAACAATGACAGCCTTTCCATCGTGGTCCTATAAAACTAGAACTCATTTTCAAAGCCGACATTAACGTAAGCATTTGACGTGAAAAATACTGCGAACTAGGGTCACAATCGCGGAGCCATTCGGTTTTCGAGGGTCGTCCCCCAAATGAGGGTTTGCTTTTAAAGTGCGGCATCTTTTCACGTTATTTCTTCAAAGCATAAGAAAAAGCTGACATAAAAAGAGAGAGAAATGCAAGTGAGAAGATTGACAATCATTATGATGGATGCTGAGAAGGAGCCGACAATACAAATCGGCTTCTATTTTTTTGTGGGTAACCCACTAGTTTGACTACAAAGCGACTCCACGCGGCCTTATGGGGACCCCGCCGGTGTCCCTACAAAGTTCGGATGAGGACACGCGACGTAATCTAGTGCTCAATTCGGATGTTTTTGGTTTGGTCGGACTATTAAGTGAAAGCTTTTCATTTTTTTTGGGGTGGTGAATACAATGAAGCGTCGGTATGAGCGTCTCTCTGTTTTCAAACCTGCGAGCTTGATTCAAGTCGCTGGCGTTTGGAGACCTCACTCCTGTCCAAAGCCTTCCGTCTCCTCGATGGCGAACATGAGCTTCTCCTTCATCTGCTCGTAGCTCTTGTAAAGTGGCAGGTCCAATCTGTTGAAACTGAATAGAGAAAAAAAATTCACAGAGAAATTCAAATGTGGGAATAACCACACCCACTCAGATATCATTATATCATTAAATATTCACTTGAAAAGTCGGAGAGTACCAGATGGCGTCAGCTGATTTTTGTCTT
This sequence comes from Stigmatopora argus, assembly GCF_051989625.1. Lineage (NCBI taxonomy): Eukaryota > Metazoa > Chordata > Actinopteri > Syngnathiformes > Syngnathidae > Stigmatopora > Stigmatopora argus. The sequence continues at coordinate 28,367,805 of NC_135387.1, forward strand.
TAGAAACGTGTCTATTGCATGGGGCCATTTAAAGCTTGTTACGATAATTATCGTGAAATATTTTTGTCAACAAAAATATATAAATAAATTAAATAAATAAAAAATAAAACAAATCGATAAAAACTTGATCGTTTTAAACTGCAATTCTACTACTGGCCACCACGGTGAGTGGGGGCGCCAAAGGTGATGTTTTCAGATCTCATCTCATTTTCTGAACCGCTTAATCCTCACTAGGGTCGCAGGGGGTGCTGGAGCCAATTCCAGCTGTCTCCGGGCCAGAGGCGACGGACACCCTGAATTGGTGGCCATCCAATTGCAGCGCACAAAAAGACAAACAACCATTCACGCTCACACTCATACCTAGGGGCAATTTAGAGTGTCCAATCAGCCTACCATGCATGTCTTTGGAATGTGGGAGGAAACCGGAGTACCCGGAGAAAACCCACACAGGCCCGGGGAGAACATGCAACCTGTGAACTCACCACGTGTGACTTCGGGGAAGCCAGTTTTCCTTTCCCACCTTCTCAATGCAGAACTTCTGGGGACCGTTGCTCCCTGAAAAGTCAAGCACGGTGCATAATTGGGGTACATCATCAACAATTTTGATAGCCTTTACTTAATAAAGCCAAAAAAACACTTGTTAGAATAACTGTAGAAACATGTTAAGTCATGAAACCATCTTCATCGAGGAAGTCGTCGGTTTATGACATTCTCGACCTATGACATTCTCGACCTATGACACCTGTTCCTCATCCGCCATTACCTTCTCGCATATACATAGTTAAAAAAAAAAGTTCCAAATGATTACCCATGAGATCAGCAAAGCCTCCGACCGGCAGTCGACAGGTACCAGTGACAAACTGGAGCAGCCTCATCCTCTTCTCATTATCCATCTCTTTTACGAACTGTGGGGAAAAGACACGGGTCAATATTGCAAAGGTAAAAACATGAGGTATGTTGAGCAATTCAGTTCTAGTAAAACTATAACGTCTTTGCCATGACCGACTTTCATTTAACAATGCGTTAAATTAAAGAATATTCGAAATGGATCTCATTAGATTCAATGCAAGGTCGATGAATTCGATAAAACTGAATCTGAATATAAATAATCTGTGTTTTAATTCTTGAGAATGTATCAATTCCATTTTCTTATCATATCACAGGCAAGTGATGACAAAGTCAGACAAAGTTTTTTTTCTACCTGGAATTAATTTTATTTGTCCAAAATCATTTGTAATGACAATGGCTATTTCATACCTGTCAACCCAATGGTACTCGGTCGTTTGGTCGCCCGGAAGGTTATTGATATTATCATTTAAATCGTTGCTCAAATTCCCTATATACAAACTGCGAATTATTTAGTATACTTAATGCCCTATTAATTATTAGGCTAAAGAAAAGCTCAAAATTTCCCGGACTTTAATTGTTTTTTGTTGGAGAACTTATTAAGACCCTGACTGACGTAGCTTCTTAAAGGGACAACGCATGTGCATACAAACTCTTCTACACTCACACGTCGGCTCAGTGAAACTGCTCATGGCCATTGTTGGCTTTTATTGATGCATAGACCGTGTTGTTTTACCTTGTTATGTCGTCGGTCTTTTGGTCGCCGGTCTTTTGGTCGCCCGGTGTTTGGGTCCGGGCGACCAAAAGACCGCGACCAAAAGACGGCGACTAAAAGACTGGCGACCAAAAGACCGGTCACGCAACCCAATTGCCCCCCTATTATTGGTTGCAATTCCCCTTATTAAGCGATGAAAAACCGTCCAAATGCAACACGGCACATATTTACTCGCATTGGGCCCACTTAAAAGTCTAAAATTGCTGTAGGACGCAGACAGCTTGACTGTCCAAGTACATTGCTTGCTGACACGCTATATTTATATAGTGAAAAGGTGGACGGGACTGACATACCATACTCAAAGCATGATAACATTAGCAATCGACGATGACGTTTTTGTCTGCTACCAGTGATAAAACTAAATTGGTTTTTCACAATAAACGTACTTAACAAAAATGCCATACAAAAGTTTTTATACTACGTACACCAATTTGTAATGATCAAAAAACGTATAAAATAAGGGAAAAACATATAAGCTGACAGATATGCTTATTCTACTCTACTCTTTATCTATGTTCAGGAGATTTTTATGGCTTTTATTACGACCTGCCAGAACCACAGGATCTGCTTGGTGCTGGGAGAATAGTGTCTGTAGATCGTATTTCTTTGCCAGTCTGTGAGGTCAATCTCCTGCATCCCGCACAACATCACCTGAAGAAAAAAATAGTACCTTAAATCGGGGTTGGCACACCTTGATCAATTCAGTTAAATAAAAATCATAAGATGACCATGTTTTATTTAGATACGGAAACACAAATAATGAAATGAGCGATCAATTTTTTTTAGAATCCCAACATAATCGGTTGCCCACACCTCGAGTTCTTTGGCATCAAAATACTGCAGGTACTGTTGCGGGAGAACCTCATTGAAGCCTTCAAAAAAGGCCTGGGTCTGTTCTTCCACTCCCCGAGACAACCTCCACTCTGCTACCAACCTGCCACCCAAAAATAAAATTGTGTCGGGTCATTTGTTTGGTGTTCATTTCGATCGCCGTTACGACAACATTAGGCAGAACTCTCAATGAGAAGGTTTCAACCCCCACCTGATGTACTCCTCTTTGTTCTCCTCCGTAACTTGGATGTCTCCTCCACCGGTTTTCAGATCGTGGGTGGTGATTTCTCCCAGGATTTCTTTGTCCACGCAGAAGAACATTTCCAGGCCGCACTCTTCAATGTTGTTGTCCCTGCGGACAATCGTTACACTTATTGAGACCTTTGACAAACCACCTATTAATATGTTTCAGCCACAACCATAACAGGTAGAAATACTATCTTTTCATAGTTTTGCCCCTCTTTTACGCCCTTAAAACACATACCGTATTTCTCGCATATGCGCCGTACTTGTCGCTAAAAAAAATGATGACTGAATCTAGGGTACGGCTTATATGCGCACAAATTAGACCTGACCTGCATGAAACTGCAAGGTGACAAAGACCAAACACCATAACGCAGAACAAGGTGGCCGATACAGTCATTTATTTCAAAATAGAGAAAAGATAAAACGCTAAACAACATTTATTTTGACGTCTATAAATGAAATTCCGTATCTTGCATAAAACGTGAAGAAACTCATTTGTGCCTGCCATTGCTCGGTCAGGGCGCCGACATCTTACCTAGGGATGACGAACTAGACCGCTACGGACACACTTCCTGGTTGTACTGCTCACATGACTTACTTTATAAATTTGTCTATGTGCAGGCAACACCTTTTAGGAATTTGCAATCCAGCAATTGATTCATACAGTATCTCAGAAATAGCAGGTGCGATTATTTTTCTTAAGATTTTCCCATCAAAGTAACACAAGCACTCCCTATTAAAACCAGGAATATGGAGATGAAAATTGTGAATCAGGGGGCGGCTTATATGCGAGAAATTGTAAAATTCAACGATTTTAAGGGTACGGCTTTTACGCTGAGGCAGCGAACATGCGACAAAATACGGTAAATGTTTAAAAAATACATCGGGAACTATCAGATATTATTTAAGTTAATTTTTGTACAGATAATTCCGTCAATTAACCTGATACTTTACTACATTCATCGAGGGGAAAACTGTATTGCCATTTTTTTTGCTAATGTTGAATAATTACTGCGCTTTCAGACTGCTAGTCTGTTTGTTTGGTTCCAATTGTGAAAATTGACTTCTTCAACTCTGGGCCTAAGCAGGGGTGGCAAACAGGATGCGGCTCCTGGCCAAAATGAATGCAGCTCTTTGCTTCTTATCATATTTTGTATACACTGTTTAATGTTTCTCTTATTTTTATTCTCTCTTAAAACACACTCAAATTCATCAGGGCCTGTTAAAAACAAATAATAAATTATCTCTCAAAAATAATTTGCCAAATTTGATTTATTTTTATGCTGCTTCTGACATAGGGTGTGGCTCTTTGACTCTCACAGTTGAAAATGTTGGCTCTTTGTGTATAACTTGTTCGCCATCCCTGGTTTACAAGATCAATGTAAATGATTTCTGAGTACTTACTTGATCCAAATGAGGGAGTTGTAGAACTCCGGGTCGACCGACTCCAGATCTTTGAGGGCCAAAGGCTTGTTCAGGATGCGCTTGTAAAACGGCAATGAAAAACCAGTGTCGATGAACTTGCTGTGGAAAAGTGCCTAAAAAAGAGAAGAAAATGGAGTTGAATTGGAATTCTTCCCGCCTCCAAGCCAAAAGAAGACGACATAAACAAACCATGGCAATGAAGCGGCCAATGAACTTGAAATATTTCAGGTGGTCAGGATTAATGTAGGAGGCGGGGTTTATCTGGAGACAGTAGTTTTCTTTGCCGGCATACTCAAAGAGGCAGTACATGGGGTTCAGCACTTCGTGGGACAACAGAAAGAACCATTCCCTGTAAAACAGGAGGAACGACTGAGAACCAGACTGTACATTAAAAAATTGGGGATTTTACAACACCAGACAATAATGAATACTTTTTGCACGGACGGCAACACGCTCGTAACATAACATAAACAAATTTAAATAAACTTGGATTACGGTGCAGACACTTAAAAATAAGTTTAATCTTACCTTACAATAAACTTAATTCTAATTTTGTTTTAAATTTTGATACCTTTCTTCTCCCAGGTTGGCTCTATTTGCCCCGCCTCCACCCTGACTTTCAGATGCAACCTATCGAGAGTTGATTTCTTTGTCTTCCCTTCAAAATATTCCCAAAATGATGCACACAAATGTCCTCACAATAGGATAACGCACGACCACTTGCCAACGAGAAGTAGTATATACTCCACTCGTATTAGCGATCGCTCCGCCATTCACACTCACTAACGGGAAAAAAACACTAAAAAAATGCAACGCTCCGGCCAGTGCTCGTAAAGACATTTCAGGAGGGAGTTGCGACCAGAAAGACAGTGGCCATGATGTTCTTATGAACAGCCTCTCGCATCCACTGTCTGCTCGTATCTCAAAATTTGTTTCGTATCTCTAGATAAATATTTGCCCGAAATTTTACTCGTATCTCAAATTGCTCGTATGTCGAGGTACCACTGTACTTATGAAATAAAAGGTACATCAACCAGAGTCTCGTCCGCTTGTTTCTGTTTTGTACTTGCCTGGCAACACCTCCGTAGTCGAGGCCTTCTTCTCCAGGGAAGATAATCCAGAGCCTTCTCCGCAAATCCTGTGCGTTGAAGCTCATGATCTAAATTGTAAGATTTTTTGCATTGAGAAGTGCATTTATTCTCAAGAGCAACAGTGGCACTGACTATTTCATGAATATTCTTCTCTCTATCAAGTCTTATATTTACAGCAGCATGACTATCATCATGACTTGATGGATGTTTTTGGCACTAAAAACAACGAGTTGCATTTGTAAAAGTTGTATTTTTACATGGATTTTGACTGTTTTAATATCTACGGCCAGGTGGCTTCTGGGCCACTTGATGGATGTCGCGCGCCTTACCTGCTGGAAGGAGTCTTCAAAAAGAGTTTTTCTCGACACATTGATCTTGATGTGTTGAGGCATTGACAGTTGCTGAAAAGTTAGATAAAAATGTGATCAAAATAAACGTTGATATGTGTGTATGTCTAGTAAGTGTCATTGTTTACCTCTAACCTACATAAGGGACTTAAGATGGGAATTAGTACAGTAAACCCTCGAATATCGCGATTAACGTAGACCAAACATGGCCGTGACAATCGAAAAATCGCTTAGTAGGGTCACCCCTATTATAACTAGGAGCAAGAGTGGCTTCCGCTTACGAGTTTCAGCGTGGATTTTCAAATTTTTATGAACTTAAAAATATATATATTTTAAATACCGTATTTTCACGACTATACGGCGCATCGTATTTTTAGCCGCAGTATCAATAACGAGTGCTATTTCTGTATTTTACACACACAAAGGACGCACCATTTTTATAGGCGCAGCCAGGCATGGCAAAACATACACCAGCTTAAACATACACGCTACACCCACATGCTAAAAACAGGTTTTTAAAAAGGCAACGGAATCAAAACTGAGTTCGGTTGTACTTTATTTAGCCATTTTACAATGTACTCATGTCATCATCACCCACAAATCCATCAAAGTCCTCATTTACTGTGTCTGAATTGAACAATTGTCAAAATGAGTCATTGAAAACGCTGAGTTTTATACGTTCGTCCAGGAGGCCACAATCCATTCGCAAATAGTAGCTAGCCATCATACTGGGTGTATTGACAAAAGAACTATATCTCCCAGCAGTCACTGCGCAGTACTTTTTCTACGGGGAAAATAGTAGAGTCGGGGGCTGCTTGCTGTATTTGTGATAGCTGTAGAGGATGGTGTACCCTATCGACTGATTTATTTAATTTTATCGTGATAACAATTTTAGTATTGGTCCGTATATAAAGCGCACTGGATTATAAGGCGCCCTGTCTATTTTGGAGGAAATTTAAGACTTTTAAGTGCGCCTTATAGCCGTGAAAATACGGTATATTTTAAATAGCAGAAACAAATCACGAGGTAGTGAATTAGCGATAATCAAGTGATTACTGTATATATAGGTTCATTAACATGAATATAAATATGTTCATTAATATGTACTGTACCTTAATAAATAAATCAAATTCAAACTCAAATTCAATATTCAGCTAACTAAATCAATTCTTTACATACCTGGCACCAGAATCTGAAGTACTGTACTTTGGCTTTGAAGTCTCTGACATAGGTAATATGAGGCCCATTTTCACTGGAAATAAAGTACACGTGAATATTAGTAAGGGTTGAACATGTGTTAAGTTGTTGCTTCAGTATACTTAAAAGTGATTCTTATCACAGGCATTCCCAGTTCACTAAACCTGCTTTTCGACATCGAAACCAGATAACTGTCACCACCACGTGATGTGATACATTAGTAATGCTGTAGTTATGGGTGTGCGTCATCTAAGGTGTTTCCCTTAAGTCAGGTGTCTCAAACCGATTCCGCCGAGGGCCGCAGTGGGTCCTGGTTTTTGTTCCAACCGATCCAGTGCCGACATTTTAACCGATCAGGTGTCTTCTAAAATAAGTAGAACCTGGCTGCAATCAACTGATTAACTGATTACACTTACAAAAGGTATCCTCTTGTTGGGTTGGAATGAAAACCTGCACCCACTGCGGCCCTTTGAGGACCGGTTTGAGACCACTGCCTTAAGTGAATGTTAAAAATAACAAAAATGGGTCATCCCTTCCCTTGATTTTTAAAATGTATTACGACATTTTTAAATGTCTTGTATAGTCCAATAAATTAGATGTGTGGGACTACAACAGCTCCTAACAGTCTTCTGGGAAGGAACTGTTAAATAAAATCTAAAAGTTTACTTTTTTGGTTGGCACAATCAATCATAATTGGAATGGAAGATTGTTTTTTTTAAACCATGAGGCACTGACAATAAGACATTAATTTCTTGCGTACTGTGACGAACGGGGGTACATACAGTGAGGATTTTCCAGAGCGAGGGTCAATGTAGGTGGTAGTTCTTCTGTTGTGGTCTACAAAATAAGGAATGCCATCGACAGTAAACCTCATCTCCCATCCCTCTGGAAGTGGCTTCTCATTCATCAACCTAAAACAGTAAGATGAAACAACTTTAGTATTTAAAGTGGAGTTGCAATTAAATGTATTCAATAACACCATGCTATTAAATCCCCCCCAAAACTGACCCTTGAGACCGTGGGTCTTCCCACTGTGTCGAGCGTGTTGGATGATGCAAATAATACACTCTTCCATTGCTGTCTGTTCTCTTCTCTGAAAACAAAGACAGAAATCAACACAACTACAAGTACAAAAAAAAGCATTGGAGTTTTACACAATATACATTAAAACATCTGCTTAACACTTTTTCATGTGCAAATGACAGATATTTTTATTTTTATGCTTACAAGACACTCATTTTACTGTTTCAAATCCTAAAATCATCATTGGCTGCTGTTGAAAGCATTAGACGTCCAATCCAATTGATTGTACCATTCGACCTCCCAGTCAATTGCAAGCAATGTGTTAAATGGCTCCCTGTAATGGTTAAAATAAAAAAATAAAAATATTGGAATACATTTTACTGTTTCAAATCCTAAATGTTTTCAAGTGAATTCCAGCGTCTGCAAAATTTTAAGGTTTGGCGTCGGCATGGGAAAGGAACTCGATTGTAACTCATACCTCAGCCAATTTCTCCCCTTATTAATAATTGCAATTCCCCTAATTAAGCGATAATGAACCTTACAAATGCAACGCGTCACATGAGTGTTAAGACCTACCGTATGTATACATGTACATCTATGTGTATGTATGCGTATATATATATATGTATACGTATACGTATATGTAAACGTATATGTATATACATACATATATACATATATACATATATGTATATATGTATATATATACACATACATATATACATACATACATATATACATACATGTATATACATGTATATATATATATATATATATACACATACATATATACATACATGTATATATATGTGTATATATATATACACACATGTATATATGTGTGTATATATATATATATATATATATCAGCAACACGCTCATTTATTCATGTATTTATTTTATTTATTAACTTACTTATTACCTATCTATTTATGTCTAAAATGCCTTTCCTTTATCTGCATTCTCACCTTCTTGCTACTGTGACAACGAAATTTCCCCAATACGGGATGAATAAAGTTATCCAATTCCAATCCAATTTACACAAAGTATGCACTCAAAAGTCCAAAATTTTCTCCTAAGTGGACTCGTGTCCAATCAGTATGCACTAAATTCAAAATTCTGTAGACGCTGACAGCTTGACTGTCTGGGTACATTGCTTGCTAACGCGCTATATTTATATAGTGAAAAGGTGGACATGATTGACATAACATGCTTAAAGCACGACAATATTAGCAATCAACGATGACGTTTTCGTCTTCTACCATATGGGTCATGCCATTGCTGAGTGCTTGCTGGCCAACAAAGAGAACTTACCCCAACCATTTGGTAGAGGTCCAAGAGGATCATACTCCTTGTTTTGTGCGGCTGCTCCCTGGTCCTGCGCCTTCATCACAGGAGTCATTTTACAAAACAGGGTTATTTAACAACACGGCTCGCTTCTCAATCGTCGAAAAGAAGCAAAGTCACTGCACGGCGTAACATCTCACCCCGATGATGAACCTCTGGTTGAACTGTTGCATTGCACCCTGCAACTGGCTGCGCAGGTGCTGCCACTGCTCGTAGTTCCGCACAGTCTCCATTGTGGGACGCTGCCACGTGGTGGTCCGCGTAATGTGGTCGACAAAGTATACGCGGCCCATTTGGTCAACGCGACGTTCCCAGCTGAAGAAAAACATGTTAACCTTATTACTCATCGGGATATTGCGGCAGGAATTCTCTGGTTGAACTAAGTTGTTTGAGTTTGATTAATTTAAAAAGGGTTTAGCACTTATTAATGAACATATTTATATTCATATTAATTAACATATATATGTAAATATGTAATATTGTAGCCGAAGCCTAATTTTCCTCTTTAGTCCCTTGTGTAGGTTGAAGATAAACGATGACACATACTAGACACACACACACATCGCACAGTTTAAGACAGCGTTGTGATCGCAATTTTGTTCGTCTAACAGCCAGGCTTTAAGATGATTGGCCAAGATGTTCGGAGACGGGAGTACACATATGCTAAAAGGGCTTTTACATCCAAATCAGGTGTAAATAAGTCGTAATTGGTATTGAGTTCCAGGTATGCGAGACATGGACAGAGAAGGTGCTTTGGCAGTATGCACTCTTTTTGAAGGGAACTACACAGTCACCTCTAGAGCCAGCCCTTGTTGATGTGTTGGAATTCTTTTTGTACAAAACCTTGCAGTGGAGGAGGAGCTTTGTGTTGGAAGATTTTGTAATCTAAGGTTGCATCTGCATATTTAACAGTATTGTCTCAGTTCAGGTGTTGGATTCAGTGGATAGACTCCGGTCCAAATTTGGGTTCTGGTCAAAATAAAATGCTAAAAAAAAGACTCAAGAAAGTTTTGTCCATGGACAGTCAGTTGGAACCATTTTACTGAGTAACAATTTCTAAAGTGGATTGGAAAGTCTACTTAGTTTTATCTTTGACATTGAAATTTGAGGAAGTTAAAAAAAAAAGATGTGGTTAAAATAGTAGCAGATTTTACCCTGGTGGTAAGGCTTCCGGACGCACCCATGACGTTCTCTTTTCTACGTGGTCGACAAAATACAACCTGCCGTTCTGATCGACCCTCTGCTCCCACCTAGATTAAAGCAAACATTAAAAGAAGCTATTATTTCAGTATGGATTGACTGCCACTTTCAAAGACACATCTGAAAAAAATGCTCTTTACTATTCATCCATATAAAGACATAGATTTTGCTAGTAATTATTTTTATTTATGATAGTGGAAGTTTATTGGGGAATAGCTGAGTGTTTAAAGTGGTGCTAAGTAGATTAGAAAATAAAGAGCTTGGTGGATTTTACCAATTAAGCATCAGCATCTTATTTCAGTATAACAATAAAATACCTTAAAAAAAAGATTACCCTGGGGGCATAGGTCCAGAGTTGATCGCAGGCACCCTGGATGAAATTGCAGGGCTGACGCCACTCATTGGCTGTCTGGTCGCCGGAGGTCCGAGGCTCGACGATGCGGACGCGGCGTTGCGGTCCGAACCCGACGAAGGACTGGAGTCGGCAGCTGTTGAGGCCCCCGGGACAGGTGTCCGAACATCTGAACCGGACTGACCGTTGCTGCTTTCCGCCGATGTGGAGCTATTGTTAGAAGATGCTGAGAAGAGAGATAATCGGTTGGTGTTAATTAACTTTGAAATTATGGTAGCCACTTTGTGAAATTGTTCATTTGAATGAGGCAACTTGTTCTTTTTTTTTTATTAAACCCCTTTGGTGTAATTTACCGATAGCATTAGGGCTTCAGGAAATCAAATATCTATGAATCTTAAAATGCACGACGCGAGATAACCGCTGTATATAGGCTTTGGTCATTCACTAACACATGAAGAAGTTGACAATTTTGATAACCTCTTAAAGAGAGCTGGCCAATATTTTTTGTCAATGATAATATTTTAAACTTACAATAAAATTTTGATAATTTAAAACTGTAATTACACCACCCGACCACCACAGAGAACGTGTGCGCTGTTGCGAGATGAACACTAGTTCAAGACCAACGCTCAGGAGAAGAAGAGGATGACGAGTAAACGTGTTTTTAGCATGTTAGCAATCGAGGCTAACAGGGAGCATAAACACAAAAGGACAATATAACAAAATAGGCGATTATGAGATGCAGGACAACACCGACCCGACCCACTAAAAGATCCATATGAATTCTCCCTGGCGTTTTCTTTCTTTTTACATTTTTTTTATTAACATTTTAATGCCTCGTAAATAACAAATAGCAGCTTAATTGAAAATGTCCTTAACCCACTGTCCTCATTTGAGGACAGCCTGTAATATTTCTTACTTGATATCAAGATGTTTTTCCATTGTATGTAAATGTTCTAAAAACGTCTACTCTTAAACATTCTTTCCCAAAATAAAATGTCTCCTGTTAAATTCTTTACATTATTTTTAAAGCAATGATTCCACAATGGATTTTTGAAAGGAAATATTACAAAATTGGTCACGCAACAAATTTAGCTTTAAGCACCACTGTTCTACATTGCGGAGTGGCCAAGGAAATGAACATTGTAAAAGAGGTGATGACACTACAGTAATAATGCAAGAGGAAGTGGAGCAAGTATCTTTAAGGAAATAAACATCATAACAAATGAGGTTTACTAACCACAACTATTCACCCTCAGCAATTTAACGATAGACTGTTTCCGCATTTTACATGGCACCCATTAAATCACTCAAACAATAAGTCAAGTTGTCCTCAGATCAAATACAAGAGAAAAAAAAGAATGCAATTTCTTTTAAAATGGCAAATAAGTACTTAGCTGTAAAACAACTTCACTGTTCCGAGCAAAGTGACAATTAAAAGGTATGTAATATTGTGATAACGCTAACCTGTCTAAATTAATTTCAGAGATAGATGGGCTTTCTCTATTGAATTTTGAATGACAGACCTGGAGAAGAGGTGGGTCTGCGCGGCGTTGGAGGAGGAGGTCTGGAGGGTCTGGGTGGCCGCAGGGGGCGCACGCTCCCCGTCGACGCCAGGGGAGAACCAGAACTGGTCCCGGACCTTCGGCCCCGGGGCGACGAGCGGTGTTCTGTGTTGTCCAAAGCGGGGGAACTATCTCGGCTGTGTCTACAAATTGAAACGGTTGAGAAAACGGGAACTTAAACTTACAGAAACTTTTGACATTCACAAATAAAAAGTCGTTTCTATACCTTGGGGTATGTTCTCCATTGGGACGAGAGTCTCCATTTGATAGATCTGAAGACGAGGAAATGGAGCTCAAAGAAAAAAACAAAGCTTCGAGAATGCAAATATGTCTTGTTGTAAAGTTGTGTTTTTCTTTTAACCAGGGACTCTTATCCTTATTTTGTCTCTGAAATTCAGGGTTGCTGTGACATTACTGATTCACTCACTCAGATGCTCAACTTCAGCCTTGGCGAACATTTCGGGGTCGACCGTCATTCCGTCTAAGCAGACTGAAAGATCTCCCACGACGTCCTTTTGGTCACGGTCCGTACACAGCTGGATGGTCTGCACCACGTCAGAGACTAGATGGGAGTGACAAGGCGTCCAAATTGGTACGAATCAGCCAGGGATGCTACATCTTCTAGATCAGGGTGTCAAACTCATTTTTTGTCGCGGACCACGTCATAGTTTTGATTTCATCTGGAGGGCTGTTTGCTATGTCTTCCAACAAGGCTGACAAAATTAATCCATTAATGAATTGAGCTTTTCCAATCGTGCTGTTCGATAATAATTAAAGTTAGTACAAATCTTCTGAGCCTTTTAATCGCAAATATTTTCTTGTAGTGGATTTTTTTAATCAGAAAAGAGGGCAAAGATTAAATCTATCATGTTTTATCCTCTTGTTTTTTATTTTAAAAGGAAAACGTTGTTTTTAAAAATCGGTTTATTTACAGTGAAAAATAAAAGGAGAAAGAGGAAAGATTTTAGATATAATATTTAGATTTTTTTTAATTGGATTAAAAGAAATAGATCAAAAGCCCAAAATATTCCATTTGTTTTAGATACAAAACTGATTTTAAAAATGCCTTTTAAACTAAAAAAAATAATGAAATGCAATTTTGGATGTAAAATTTTTAAAAATATTGAAAGTGCTTTTTGAACTAAAAACAACACAAAAAGAAGAACATTCGATTTGGGATTTAAAAAATTGCAATTATTGATTTAAAAAGGGTAAAAACAGCAAATATTCCATTTAAATCTATAATCTTCATTTGAATTTGATCATAAAACAGAAAGTTGGCACTCATGACTAACTTTCTCAGTCCGCACAAAATGATGCGGTGGGCCAGTTTTGGCCCCTGGACCGCCACTTTGACACCAGTGTTCTAGATTATACTTTCACTCCTAAACCCGGACGGAAGGCACAGTACATGGAAGCCGTTACCACTCACGTTTCATGTTGTTCGACTTGAGCGTGGCACTGATGTCCAATTTAGCCATGCCGAGAAGGACGTCAGACTTCAGGGTTTGATGGCTCCACACTCGAAACACCAGTTTGCTGAAGGGAGTCACTTTCCTGCCCAAAACAAATATAAACCTCTCAGGATTTTCACATTATTATCAACATTTAAAAAAAATATATGTATTTTTTTTACTTTCCTAAAAATCCAACGCATTGAAGCCGCGAAAGTTGAAACTGCGATATTCGAGGGATTACTGTAGTTCTGAGCTCAAACGCTAATATGCCGCAATTTAAAGCTCACAATTCATCAAAAGACTCTTATATCCTAGTGAAGGCCACTCTTTCAAATATACGTTTTTTGCGGGTAAAAAGCACTTGTTACTGTCCAGTCCCCCCAAGCACGGTCGCTTGTGTAAGCAGCAAAACCTTTGTGTTGTTTTGAAAGCAGACAATGGCGTTGAAAACCTATTTAGGGCGCTGACATGGGCAAGCAAATAGTTCACATTGTCATAATCCCCTAACATTTTGCACAGAAAAAGTATTTTCAAACCCCATTGCTGCATAGGGGTGCTTTTTAACAGACAATCAAAGACTTCTTCAAATGTCACATGCCCAAAATGTGGTTGTAGCCTCCCGGAAACAGTTGCAAAAATGTGAGCTGCCTTATGTTTGTTACAATAATGCAACATAACTAAACAATGACTATGGTGCATATTTTAAAAATAAAATAAAAACGTGAGAACTGAACTTTTTGTGAAAACAACAAAAAACTGAACTAAGTTACTAACACAAGCAAAGTTTTGGCAGCTAGTTATTTGTAATCAATGGTAGTAATATGGATGTTTTATTGTAATATTTTACAAACAATTTTTAAAAGTTTTAGATTTCTTTCCTTAGTATAATTCAAGAGGCAATTACATTTTTTAACGACATTGCCAAACTGTCTTGGACGAGCATTCTGAATTTCCAGCTAAGATTTTGGAACACTTCATAAATTTTGGCAATGAAAAGAATATGCAATAAATGTGTTGTTTTGGTAGGACACGTGGAAAATGGTCTTCTTGCATTATTTTCTCACATATCTTTATAATTATAAGCCTGGCGGACCACGACGCCTTTCTATGATTGAATTGAATGCTTTTATTGTCATTCAAGTATAATGAGATTTACCGCATTTACTCGCATATAAGCCGCACCCTTAAAATTGCCTTAAAATCAAAATTTTACAAATTCTCTAGTATAAGACGCACCCTGATTCACAATTTTATTTTTTTTAAATTTCATTCATAGACGTCAAAATAAATTTTGCTTAGCGTTTTATCTGTTTATCTTTTCTCTACCGTATCGGGCGCATTGTCTTGCGTCATGGCGTTCCGTCTTTGTCACCTTGCAGTTTCGTGCATGTCAAGTCTAATTTATGCGCATATAAGCCGTACTCTCGGTTCAGTCATCATTTCTTTGAGCGACAAATACGGCTTAGATGTGAGAAAACCGGTAAATCAGATTGGACACATTGGAATGTAACTGTATCTAATCCCATTCATTATCGGCTGGTCTGAAAGTGTGAGCCAGTCCGACAATTGTGAAAAAGTATTAAAGTAATCGAAGGACAGAACAAAGAGACTAACATCACAATGACTAATTCATGGGAGAACAGTTTCTTAATGACAGTGTTTTACTATAGAGGAATTCCAGGCATCGTAACCGACGAAAACTTTTCGTCTGCATTCCTGTCAACAAATAACAATCTGTGATCTTTCTTCATGAACTTACACCTTAAGCGGCTGCTTCCATTTGGGACTGTGGGTGTTGCTGCATTTCTCCGTTTTCCTGGACTGGCCATCGACAGTGACTTCGACATAAGGGCTGGGACCAAACCAGTTTTTCTTGTTTTCTTTCAGTTTTGCTGATAGCACTGAAAAAAAGAAGACACGAGCAAGCGCAGAAGATAGTTACATGAAAATTGTGTTGCCATGAAACCGGAAAAGCAGAGGTGTCAAAGTCACTTTGGTTCACGGGCCACATTCATGCCAACTAGATTTCAGGTTTATTTTGAGCTAAAAATGCTAACTACCGTATTTACACGACTATATGGCGCATCGTATTTTAGTGTCAGTAACGAGTGCTATTTCTGTATTTGACACACACAAAGGACGCACTGTTTTTAAAGACGCAGCCAGGCATGGCAAAACATACAGCAGCTTAAACATACACGCTACACCCACATGCTAAAAACACGTTTTTGAAAAGGCAACGGAAGCAAAACTGAGTTCGGTTGTACTTTATTTAGCCATTTTACAATGTACTCACGTCACCATCACAAATCTATCAAACCCCTCATTTTCTGTGTCCGAATTAAACAATTGTCCAAATGAGTCATCGAAAACACTGAGTTTTATACGTTCGTCCAGGCGGCCACAATCCATTCGCAAATAGTAGCTAGCGTAACTATTCCGGCGCTGCCTTCCACGCTTCGTAAAGCTGTGTTGATGTCGATGTCCAGGCCACAATCCATTGGGTGTATTGACAAAATAACTACATATCCCAGCAGTCACTGCGCAGTACTTTTTCTACAGGGAAAATTGTAGAGTTGGGGGCTGCTTGCCGTAGTTGTGAGAGCTGTAGAGGATGGTGTACCCTATCGACTGATTTATTTTATTTTATCGTGATAACAATTTTAGTATTGGTCCATATATAAAGCGCACTGGATTATAAGGCGCCCTGTCTATTGTGGAGAAAATTTAAGACTTATATGCGCCTCATAGTCGTGTAAATACGGTAAATGGCCGTTGTTGACAGCACTAGACGTCCAATCCATTTTGATGGCCATCCGCCCCTTCCAGTCAAAATGGATTGGACATCCAGCAATAAAAGATGAGCATCCACAGCCTGTTTTATTGAATTGCACATCTATCTTTGTCAATGGGAACCAATTGGTTCATTTTTATTTACAGGTCACCATTTCTAAATGTTAGATTATTTCTATTAATATTGCAGGAATTTTAAGGGCTGCCCCTTGTTGGTTTCTTGCTTTCTGATGATTTTAGGGCATTTTTTGTTGGTTTTGGGACATTTTAAGGTTTCTTGTTAAATCATTGGCTGCCATTGATGGCGCCATTTTGCCTGGTCAGACACAAAAATCAAATGTGACCGCTGAAAGGAATTCGGGCAAAGTGTGGTAGTGCACACACTCAATCACACAACTTACAAAATTATGGTTTTACAGCACCATGCCCCTAAAAAAATAAAAGCATTTGATTCTGTATGTACAGTATAAAGGAACTACAGGGCCGGATCGGAGCCCCCAGTGGGCCACTTCTGGCCCGGGGTCGGTATGTTTGACACCCCTAGGGTCAAGCAATTGATTGTTGGGCTTTTATATTTAAATAAAACCCTAATTAGGTCTAAATTATACCACTTGGCAGGAGCCCCACTCATACATAGATGGTGGCATGGTTGGACCTTTTTTCAAAACGTGTTTTGTATTGTACTATAAGAACACAAACAGTGGTGCCTGGCAGAGTAAATAATGACGGACGGTGTGAGAGAAATTGTAATTGTAATGTGAAGCCTCTAGGCGAAGACACTAAAAAAATATTTTAAAAATCCTAGAGAGAAAGTGGAACTGAGAAAAATAAACGAGATACTGTCCACAAAAAGATAAATATTGAACTTACCTGTAATTTTTAGCTGCACCCTCATAGGGTACCCATTGGAACTGCCGGACTTGGTAACTTCACTTGCCATGACATAGGACTGAGATGATGCCTACACCCCAAAACAAACAAAAATGGATCCTCATTAGCTAAACTTTGCACCGTATTGGAAAGAAATTCAGAACAACGTACAAATGCAACGAAGCACATATTTATTCACATAGGGCGTACTTAAGTCTAAATTTTTCCCCTTTTGTATGCATTAAATTCAAGATTCTGTAGATGTCGCTGACTGCTTGATTGACTCGGTACGGTACTCGGACGTTTCGTCGAAAGACGTTTGGTCCCCGGACGTTTGGTCGCCGGGTTGTTACTGTTGAAACCAGCTCTCAAAATTATAATCATGAGAGAGAGTGAGTTTAATATCTAAATATCTAATATCAAAATATCAACAGTAAATTCTCTGTCATAATTTGACAGCGAGCGAACCCGGCGACCAAACGTCCGGTCGACCAAACGTCCGGTCGACCAAACGTCCGGTCGACCAAACGTCCGGTCGACCAAACGTCCGGTCGACCAAACGTCCGGTCGACCAAACGTCCGGTCGACCAAACGTCCGGTCGACCAAACGTCCGGTCGACCAAACGTCCGGTCGACCAAACGTCCGGTCGACCAAACGTCCGGTCGACCAAACGTCCGGTCGACCAAACGTCCGGTCGACCAAACGTCCGGTCGACCAAACGTCCGGTCGACCAAACGTCCGGTCGACCAAACGTCCGGTCGACCAAACGTCCGTTCGACCAAACGTCCGTTCGACCAAACGTCCGTTCGACCAAACGTCCGTTCGACCAAACGTCCGTTCGACCAAACGTCCGTTCGACCAAACGTCCGTTCGACCAAACGTCCGTTCGACCAAACGTCCGTTCGACCAAACGTCCGTTCGACCGAACGTCCGTTCGACCAAACGTCCGTTCGACCAAACGTCCGTTCGACCAAACGTCCGTTCGACCAAACGTCCGTTCGACCAAACGTCCGTTCGACCAAACGTCCGTTCGACCAAACGTCCGTTCGACCAAACGTCCGTTCGACCAAACGTCCGTTCGACCAAACGTCCGGTCGACCAAACGTCCGTTCTACCAAACGTCTGGTGACGATGATCAAAAACGTATAAAATATGGGAAAATGTATAAGCTGACAGGTATGTGCTAGATTCAAACAACTGCAAACAAACAACAACAAGACAAACTGGTGACAATCAAGGGGTTAATACTCCAAAATAAAAACATTTAAAAAATCTGATCATTCGCACCTACTTTCAATGCCTTGAAAATGACGTAATCTGGCCCAATTTCTGATCACCTCAATTGATTTCTGGCGTTTCAGAAGCAGGGCAGCAATCAACCATGTCAACCCTGTCATTCACAGAGAGAATTTGTCACAAACCCAAGCAGACAATCGGAAAAAATAGATTCTGCTGCCATAAACACTACCTTTACATAGCCTATATTTATGTGATATACGAGTTGCTGTAAATAACTCAACGCGTGGCGACGGCGGTTTCGGTTGTCCTGCGTTTCTATGGAAATTCCAAGTATATATATCTTTAGCAACAGTTGTCAAAAGTGTTTATAATAGTATGTTTGACTTAATCATTTAACCAGAAAGAAATACACGTTTGGTTAGTTATAATCCTGGGCGCGGTGTGTTCATTATACTCCATAAGAATACTTGTAGCTTAGAAAAGCTAATACCACACTCGGTCATGCTCGTCTAACCAAGAAAGCAGTTATCAAAATAAAACTCTTAGAACACATAATTAATCCCCGGTGGCTATTTTGTGTACTCTATAAAAGGATTTAGTGTGGATAAGGTAATCTACTCCAATTAGCATGGTAAGGAGCTAACACCATGGGCTCGTTTCTTCGAAAAACAGTGAGGGAGTGCGCTGACTGTGACAAATAAGTGAA
Organism: Stigmatopora argus; assembly: GCF_051989625.1. Classification (NCBI taxonomy): domain Eukaryota; kingdom Metazoa; phylum Chordata; class Actinopteri; order Syngnathiformes; family Syngnathidae; genus Stigmatopora; species Stigmatopora argus. The sequence goes on from NC_135387.1 coordinate 28,387,116, forward strand.
AATATTGAATTAAATGCTTTTATTGTTATTATACGGAAGTACAAATTGGACGGAGTTGCTGCCCTGCTCTGTCTTGTTTTGTTTTGCTTGTCTGTTGCTTGTCAGCAAGCCAGGAAGCTAGAAAGGCAGCCCAGCTAGCTGCGAGCTCGCTGGCCAATATCATCGAGATAGCATCAAGCCCAAAGTCCACGCCTTGTAAAACCCTCAAAAGCACGCATGAGCACGACGGCTAATGGGTTCGCTTTCCCTTACCTTCACTCGAGGAGACGCTTGGAACGCGAATTGACACCGTTTTAAAGAATTAGCCGAGGTTTTAAGGCGGACTGTTTTGGTAGCGGGTTGACTTCGAGGAAGTAGAAACTTCGACCATCTTCCCAAACTCGTGTCACGTGACGCGTGACGTAGGCGGAGCGTGCGTATGGGGTTTGGGATTGGACGATAGTTGCGAGTTGTTTTTCCTGTTAATATTTGGTAGATGGCTAATGTGCGCTGTTAGGTCATGGAAGGGGCGTTGCCGCTTGGTGGCCATTTTGCGTCAGAGTCGTTCGATCAAAATAAACAGTTTTGAACCGATTTTCAAAGGGTTTGTTTTTAAGAAATTAACGAAAATATACGAACGTTTAGTTTTGTGCTTACGTACTTATTTTGCTACTACCATGCAACTGTGATTAAAAACATTGTATATACAAGGTTAAGGTATTACATTTGCTATATTTTCAATTGAAATGTATAACTATAGTAATTTGAATCAGATTTCTGTTATATTTTTGGGGTGATGTGTTAAACTTGATGTCTAGTTTTTCTAATTGCTGTTTTGTGCTCTGCATTTTCAGAAGAAAAAAAGAATATTGAATATGTCTCTTAGTATTACTTGATTGCAAATGTTTAATAGTTTTAATTGTATGCTGGGAAGGTTATATATATATATATATATATATATATATATATATATATATATATATATATATATATATATATATATATATATATATATATTTACTTAATATAATTTGGATTTTTACTAAGTAATTTCACATTCATAATTTGGATTTTTATTAAGTAATTTCACATTTATACCCAAGTTCAATTTACGAATTATATTGTAACTGAGGGCAAGCGAGTTAAAGCTCGTTAAAATATAAAACAGGCAAAAAAAATGTGTACAAACAAACAGCAGGTGACAGTATCTTGCTTTTTACATGGTACAATGTTTCATAGGTCTTGTTCTTGTCATTTAATTTGTTTAGTAGTTTATCTGAAGGTAATAAATGTCTAAAAACTCGTTTTTATTTGTAAATTGATCATATTAGGGCGACTATCACAACGTGGGAGTTACAAAGTTTTTGCTTTACTTTCACTTTCCGTTTTCTTCCTGTAAAACCATAGCGAATTATCTCAACAATAATATGAAAATACTGCATATTATAGAGTAGAATTTTAATGAGTGCTGGCGTAAAATCGTTTGTTTTCGTGTCCAAGCGCGTATTAAAGGAAGTAACAAGTAAAATAATCATAAAATCTATATAGTTCTTTAAAGGAGTTGCAGAGATAGTTTTACTCTGAAAGGTTTGACGGGAAGTTCTGCAATAGCTATGGTGGCTTTGAAGTGGCTTGTTGGGGACGAGTGTTTTGCTGGTTGGGGTTGGACGGTCATTGTTGTCAAAGGGCAGCATGAGACTATCATCGTGGAAGGGATGTGCATTTTGGAAGAAAAAGTCCGTCGGATCGCTCAACCGCTCAAAAGGTAAGATAATAAACTATGAATAACTTATTTTAGAAATCATATATTGTCATGCATTTGGTCAAGTGCATTAAATTAATTCAGGCTGCAAGTCTGCAGCTGAAAGTCATGACACGAAAAGAATTACGTATGACTTTTTAACATTTTTAAATGTATACGTTTTTGTTATTATAACTGAATAATAACGAAATCTGAGGTGATTCATGATCTTAAACAGTTCCTTTTGTGTTTTGGTGACTATAATCTCGATTAAGTGTAATTATTGTTTTTTTTTTGTTTTTTTTCCATTAACACAAAGTGGGAAAAGAGCATAATTTTACATGTATGACAATAAGAAAATATGGACACTTTTTATAGCTTACTTCATTTTTATTGTATATGTTTAAACGTTTTTATGACTTTTTATTTGTGTGCACTTTATGGTGAAGATTTAAATTTGATAATAAAAACAATACTAAAGGCATTCAATTCAATTCAAGTGGACCAATATTCCCAAAATATATTAATATGAGTGAAACCTCCAATTAAAACCACTCAATACTGAATTATAAGTCTTTTGGAATTTTTTAAAATTTATTTACTATTATTATTTTGTTGCGTGGATGTCTCCTTAAATTTTAATGACACAAAATGCGCTCAATAAGTGTCATTACATTTAAAAAAAAAAAAAAAAAGCAGTTTAAATAAACAAATTGATCCAAAATGAATGATTTAAGACAAATCCAAAAATGTTGATGCACATTCATGCACGCTCAATATTGTACACACATCAATATCGTTAAACATTGTTCATTTCTCAACGTGAAAATTGTAAAAGGCTAATTGGGTTGTATTTGTAAATAATTTCTCCCTAATCAATAAAGTGTTGCAAAAAAAAACCTTTTAATGTTGGTCAAATTTGCAAACACCACCTAGTACAAGCGAATATATGCTATTTTATTGATTTTTTTGCAATATTTAAAGTTTATTGATGATAAAACGCATGTGAGATCACTAATATAAAGATTATTAATCATTCTATGTATTATTTTTGTACTTGTAGTGACTTGCTGATTATAATATAATTAGATTTTTTAAACAATTACAACGCTATATACACAGCAGACTTATTTGTGTATCAGCATTTAAGCACATTAAATAAAATAAGTCATTATGAGGCAGAGGAAAAATTGCAAAATTGGAAAAAATGGGCACCTTGGACGGTAATTGTTCGACTGTTCTGTCCTGTTGCTTGCGTTGTGGAGGAATGTCTATCAATAATAGTTTATTTTTAACAAACTGTGGATGAAAATTGAAAATGAAGCAAAGTGTGGGAGCGTGGGATCATCTGCCCGTGGGAAGCTTCCACTTCCCACTGTAACTTTGGCTGCAACAGTCTGCTCTTGCCAGGCCACTGTGGTTATTAATAGACGTTTTGGCTGCCACTTTGATCCCACTTTCCCACTTGTTACCCAGTGAAGCCTTGATTCATAACACAAACAAGACCCTCACAATCAGCCCCTCTCCCTTGAAAAAAAAATATATCCGAGGACTAACGGAGCCATCAGCTGGAAAGGTAAAGTGAAAAAATACAGTCTTCCCTCGATTATCACGACTTCACTTATCGCTAATTCACTTGTTTGCGATTTTTTTCTGCTATAATCTAATTTTTTGAACCGGTTTATCCTCATTAGGGTCTCGGGGGGTGCTGGAGCCTATCCCAGCTGACTCTGGCCCAGAGGAGGGGGACAACCTGAATTTGTGGCCAGCCAATCGCAGGGTACAATGAGACAAACAACCAATCATTCGTAGCTAAGGGCAATTTTAGAGTGTCCAATCAGCCTAGCGTGCATGTTTTTGGAATGTGGGAGGAAACTGGAGTACCCGGAGGAAACCCACGCAGGTTTGGGGAGAACATGCAAACTCCACACAGGTGGACGTGACCTGGATTTGAACCCAGGACCCCAGAGCAGCGAGGCCGACGTGCTATCCACTTGCTCCACCGGGCCGTCTCTATTAATTATTAGTTTTTTACTTTTTTAAAAGTTCATAAAAACATGAAAATCAATGCTAAAACTCGTAAGCGGAAGCCACTCTTGCTACTAGGATTCAGCACTGAAGAAAAAAAACATAGAAATGAAAAGAAGTGTAACTCATATTCTCAGTGAAGCTGTGTATCATAATCATGGTAATTTCTGATGTCGGTGATTTATCTGTAATTGAATTGAATTTAAGGCTTTTATTGTCATTATACAAGTATAATGACATTTAAAGCTTTCACCAGTGCTAACCATTTGTGCTTGAAAGGCAAGGAATGTTAGACATGGAGGATTGAGTCGTGAGTAGAAGGTGTTCAGACAATTACTAGACAGAATAAGCATGACTCTGTCAGGGGCAAAGTGGGGGTGACATAAGCAAGATAAAATGAGCTTGAGGGAGTCATCTTAGGGGTGAATTTGATGTCAAGCTGACCATATCAGAGATTTTTGTCAGGGTGGACTGTGGTTTATCAACTTGTGCTGCGTGGGGGAGGGAGGGAGGGCCCCTTTCCTCGTCTCTTTGTTTTCGTCTCGAGTTTGCGTTTAGCGACAATCCTTCTTGCCCGTATTAATCCCTAAAAATGGTCCTTGTGACTATTAGTGGTAGTGGTTGCTGTAGTGGTAGTAGTAGTAGTAGTAGTAGTACTAGTAGTAGTAGTAGTGGCAGTTGTTGTAGTCGTAGTTGTAGTGGTAGTTGTTGTATTAGTAGTAGTAGTAGTAGTTGCTGAAGTAGTAGTAATAGTGGTAGATGTTGTTGTATTAGTAGTAGTAGTAATAGTAGTAGTAGTATTAGTGGTAGTTGTAGTAGTAGTATTAGTGGTAGTTGTATTAGTATTAGTAGTGGTAGTAGTAATAGTAGTAGTAGTATTAGTGGTAGTTGTAGTAGTATTAGTAGTGGTAGTAGTAATAGTAGTAGTAGTGGTAGTAATAGTTGTAGTAGTATTAGTGGTAGTTGTAGTAGTATTAGTAGTGGTAGTAGTAATAGTAGTAGTAGTAATAGTTGTAGTAGTATTAGTGGTAGTTGTAGTAGTATTAGTAGTGGTAGTAATAGTTGTAGTAGTATTAGTGGTAGTTGTAGTAGTATTAGTAGTGGTAGTAGTATTAGTGGTAGTTGTAGTAGTATTAGTGGTAGTTGTAGTAGTATTAGTAGTGGTAGTAGTGGTAGTAGTAGTAGTATGAGTGGTAGTTGTAGTAGTATTGGTAGTGGTAGTTGTAGTAGTATTAGTAGTGGTAGTTGTAGTAGTATTAGTAGTGGTCTTAGTAGTATTACTAGAGGTAGTTGTAGTAGTATTAGTAGTATTAGTAGTGGTAGTTGTAGTAGTATTAGTAGTGGTAGTAGTAGTAGTATTAATAGTGGTAGTAGTAGTAGTATTAGTAGTGGTAGTTGTAGTAGTATTAGTAGTGGTAGTAGTAGTAGTATTAGTAGTGGGACTAGTAGTGGTAGTAGGGGGTTGTGTTATACAGCCACTAGATAGAGCTGTAGTAGTAGTAGTGGTTAGAAGTTGTGTTATACATCAATTGAATTGAATGCTTTTATTGTCATTATACGAGTAAAATGAGATTGAAAGATTCACCATCAAGTGCGCAAATAAATATTCAGTAAATGATAATGATAAATACTCAATAAATAAGTAATAAATAAATTATTATTCAACATAATAAGTAGTCAACAAGATAAATAAGTGGTCAAATACCTACAATGATTTAACAATATATTATTGCAAAGCGGATCAGATTATAAGGCTTTTAAGAGAATTGAAGTATTTTTAGTTGCGCCTTATAGTGCGGAAAATGCGGTACGTTGCTGAAGGGCAACTATTGACTCCCACCATGACCAGGATTGTAAAAATAGGTAAATCGGCGCCAACGTGGCACAGCCAAATGAGTCATCGGGAATAATAGTTAGTCTATTTTAAGAACCATTTGTTCTCCACTTTGAAGCTATTTGTTCCCCATCAATCTGATGTTGGAGAATCAGCAGCCAATAAAAATGAATAAATTCTTCATACTGCTTGTTGGCAATTCATAACTCTGGTTAAGAATGTGATCTTCAAGTAGGAGTTTTTATTCCAATTTCGAGTTTTAATGGCATAAATCTGCATTTACGTGTGGATGGGTAAATATGTCTTTTTTGCAAAATATCCTGCTATGTGTGGTGAAGTTCTTAGTGGAATACTTACTCATATTGATGGAAGTAATGTACATTTAATGTCATTTCATATGAATAAGAACCGTTTTAGGGTGCAGACGTATACAAGACCACCCATAAACGTGTTTCATATCGCACGACATTTGCTCCGCCATCGACTTCACTCTGCGAGGGTCAATAATCCCAAATCTGGTGAAGCAAAACAACCATGTTTGGATTTCCCATCATCCTGCGTCATGACCGGCGAGCTCATGAGTGCAGTGGGGGTTGTTAAAGCAGGGTTAAAGGATGTGGGATCCTTCATATCTTCTTAAACAAATACAATTGGAAGTCCCAGCCCGAACAATAAAAATAACTATTTTCCCCGTAGGAGCTAACGCGAGTGTAAACAATCTGGAATAGTTCACATATTTTAATTTTGCCGTTACGGTCTTGGGTTGGATGTGTTGACGCTTTAGAAAAGAGAAATATTTATGAAGAAAAACAACCAACCTTCCGCCTGACTTTAGTCTGGGGATTCTGGGTTCGATTCCCACTAGGTTGTGGTGCGTGAGTGGGTGTCTGGGATAGGCTCCAGCACCCTACGCGACCCTGGTGAGGACACAGGAGCGAGAAGCAGGAAAACGAGAGGGGTGTGCTGGTGCACAAATTAGGATTTTTAATGCAAAATAATCACACAGGTTTAAATACACAGACTAGGGTTGATTACAAATCACAAACACCTGAGGGACATATATCAGGCAAAATGCATACAAAGGTAAACATACCCATCTAGAAACCCCAATAACGTGACATGAATGAATGAATTCAGGTATTATTATCCAATTCTACTAATGTTATTTTACTATATAGTTAGATTTTTGTCATTGTTTTGTTCTTAATTAACTATATATAACAGTCATCTGTGTGTGTGTATATATATATATATATATATATATATATATATATATATATATATATATACATACACTCAATGGTTACTGTAAATGCAACACACATTACAGTTGACAGTAACTTTCAGTCTAAATAAACATGGGAGAGTAGAAAAAGTAGGTTCCTTTAAAGGAGTTTTTGGAAGATGGCAGCAATTCATCTCCCTCTAAACAAAAGCCTTCTTTTTTCTTGGAAAAATCCCACACTTCTTGGTCGCGGCTCCGTTATCGTCATCTTTGCGAAGGCTACTTGTCCTCGAGTTTAGTGGTTATAATGCACAATGTTGTTTGACATTATGAAATTTAATTGGGGTAATGTTTATGCCAAATTTTCGGAATACAGTTAAAGACTGTAAAATACACAGTCAATGACTGTAAAAGACTCAATTTAAAAAAAATAAAAAGCAGGCAAAAGTGGGTGCCGTTAAAATTCGTTTATCCTCGCGGGAGTCACGGGGGTGCTGGAGACGAACCCAGACTTGGTTAGAATTTTTAATAGTACTTTAGAATATCTATCTCCTTGTGCCCTGGGATTGGCTGGCCACCAATTCAGGATGTCCCCCGCCTCCTGCCTGAAGTCAGCTGGGATAGGCTCCAGCACCCCCCCGCGACCCTAGTGAGGATAAAGCGGTTCAGAGAATGAATGAATTATGTGACCTGTTATCCATGTTGACTACTTATCTATGTTGACTACTACAGTAATCCCTCGATTATCGCGACTTAGCGATTTTTTTCCGCTATTAATTATTTAAACAAATAAATAAATAAATAAAAAAATCCACTCTTGCTACGAGGACTCAGCACTGCAAAAAAAAAAAAGTTATAATAGGGGTGACCGTACTTTGCGATTTTTCAATTATCACGCCCTTGTTTGGTCTACAATAGCCGCGATATTCGAGGGATTACTGTTTTTTTTGTTCATTATGTTTACTATTACTTATTCATTCCGTTGACTCCTCATTTATTGATTATTAATCTGATCATTTTTTTGGATTGTTGTAATTTGTGCACTTCCCCACTTGTGTTGTTGACTACTTATTATGTAAGTACTTATTTGTTTTTATTTATGACTTATTTGTTTTTATTTATGACTTATTTATTTTTATTTATGACTTATTTATTTTTATTTATGACTTATTTATTTTTTATTTATGACTTATTTATTTTTATTCATGACTTATTTTTATTTATGACTTATTTATTTTTATTTATTCTGTATTCATTATTTATGACTTATTATTTTTATTTATTCTGTATTCATTATTTATGACTTTTTAAAAAAATTTATTCTGTATTCATTATTTATGACTTATTTATTTTGATTTATTCTGTATTCATTATTTATGACTTTTTATTTTTATTTATTCTGTATTCATTATTTATGACTTATTTATTTTTATTTATTCTGTATTCATTATTTATGACTTATTTATTTCTATTTATTCTGTATTCATTATTTATGACTTATTTATTTTTATTTATTCTGTATTCATTATTTATTTGACTGTTTGCTTTTGTCGTTATTAGTGCATATCATGGTCAAGCTTTAAATCTCAATACACTTTTACCATGACAATAAAAGCATTCAATTCAATTCAAATGAAAATATGACTTACATTTCTCGTCAATTCATTTTTATATTTCCGTTTGTATTTAAGTTACATTATGTCCGTCACTGGTGATTTTCTAGCATTTTCTCATAACGGAATGAAATATGACTTTTCAGCCCAGCATTTTCCTCATATTTCAGATTTCACGGTGTACTCGGGTCACATTCGGTCATGGCCGCCGCGTCTTGTATTTGCCAGCATTACGTCGCCATTAAAACATGTTTTTTTCAATAAGAAGTAAGAACAATAACCCATCAAGTGTATTTGTGCCTTCATGAAATATGACTTTCGGCATTGGCCAAAACTCCGACCATGTTTAAAGATTTAAAGGGTAATCTTATTTTTGCAAAAGCCCAAACTATACGCTATTCTTATACTTTTCTAATATTGGCTGGTGATCCAGAAGCCCTTGAAGGAAATTGGCGAACTTCGACCAAATGATAAACACGTGTATTTTACTGGAGCATGAATTTCCTGTCTTGATAGATAAAACATGGACTGAAAAACCACAAATGTTGACTTTGCGTATGTTTTGTTGTTTCCTCTTTAGTGCCATGTGGAGGTCTACAACAGTATCGTTGTTATTTGCACTGATGCTAAGTTCAGAGGTAAGATGAAAATATCACCTTTTTGATAATTGTTTTTGTTTAAATATCATGGTATATATTTTGAGGCTGTATCAATTCAGAATTGTTTTATTGTTATAACTTTGTAGGTGGAATTCTTTCCCATTCTTGCTTGATTTACAGCTTGAGCTGTTCAATAATCATTTACAAAAACAAAACACGACTACGGTATTTCCTGCATTATAAGACACATCGGAGTAAAAGATGCCTTTTGAATGAATGGCCTATATAAAAAATGGTTTTATATATAAGACGGACTGCATTAAAAGGCGCAGTAGTAGTAGTAGCATTAGTAGCAGCAGCAGCAGTAGTAGTAGTAGTAATAGTAGCAGCAGTAGTAGTAGTAGCAGTGGTAGTTGTAGTAGTAGTAGTAGTAGTAGTAGTAGTAGTAGTAGTAGTAGTAGTGGTAGTAGTAGTAGCAGTGGTTGTTGTAGTAGTGGTAGTAGTAGTAGTATCAGTAGTAGTAGTAGCAGTAGCAGCAGCAGTAGTAATAGTAGTAATAGTAGCAGTAGTAGTAGTAGCAGTGGTAGTTGTAGTAGTAGTAGTAGTAGCAGTGGTTGTTGTAGTAATGGTAGTAGTAGTATCAGTAGCAGTAGTAGCAGTGGTAGTAGTAGTGGTAGTAGTAGTAGCAGTAGTAGTAGTAGTAGTAGCAGTGGTAGTTGTAGTAGTAGCAGCAGGAGCAGTATTAGTATTAGTAGTAGTAGTAGTAGTAGTAGTAGTAGTAGTAATAGTAGCAGCAGTAGTAGTAGTAGCAGTAGCAGTGGTATTTGTAGTAGTAGTAGTGGTAGTAGTAGTAGTGGTAGTAGTAGTAGCAGTGGTAGTAGTAGTAGTAATAGTAGCAGCAGCAGTAGTAGTAGTAGTATCAGTAGCAGTAGTAGCAGTGGTAGTAGTATCAGTAGCAGTGGTAGTAGTTGTAGTAGCAGTAGCAGTGGTAGTAGTAGTAGTAGTAGTGGTAGTAGTAGTAGTGGTAGCAGTAGCAGTGGTAGTTGTAGTAGTAGTAGTGGTAGTAGTAGTAGCAGTGGTAGTAGTAGTAGTAGTAGCAGCAGTGGTAGTTGTAGTAGTAGTAGTGGTACTAGTAGTAGTAGTAGAAGTAGTAGTGGTAGTATATTTTTTTTTTTTTTTTTATTACTATCTTGTGATACACCAATGAAGCGAGTCCAAATAAAATATAAATAACGAGTGGCTGTTTTGGTATGAATCCTGCTGACGCCATTTCCCAGGTGGCACAGTGCAAGGATGTTGGCTCCAGAGACGGTGACGACTTCAGCTTGCAGGATCAGCTGGAGAGTTTGGGTGACATGTCGTCAGTACCAGGAACAAAAAGTCCTCAGATTCTGGCGGCCCAGTTTGAGTGCTACCTGAAGATCATCCGGGATCCACCGCGAGGCGAAGAAGGTGACGTAAACCCACATCATCCCCCCCCACCGAATTTAAAAAAAAATACTGATAGTAGAAAGGTAGCTACACTTTACACGTAAAATTCTGTCATTTGGGAGAAATGACTGTGGGTTGTACAATTTTATAGTCAAAGGATTAACCATGCATGCGGTTTTTAAGCCATTTTTAGTAACACTAAGCCTTAAAAAGAGCTTTTAAGAGTGGAACAATGCAATTTCTTCTTGTAATTAGCAGGGAAACTTTAGGAGCATTTTGATCATACCAAACTTTTATTTTGAAAGCTATTATTTTACCATGGTTTCACTTGTTGGGCATCATTTGAATCTCCAACCATGACAACATGGCATGTAATCATAGATTGTAACCAAACTGCAAAATCGACGTTTTTTTTTTTTTTTTTTTTTTACAAAAATACGCAATACAAATAGTGTACAAATGGTCTCATATTCACCTTAGACGCCCTTTGTACGCTACAGTAATTCATTGAAATATACGGCGATTGTTGCGGCCAAAGAGGATGTGAGTATGAAAGAGAGGAAACTTGGCCTTTGTTTGGAGGCGCAGCTTTTTTTTCAACTCCATTCCACCTTGGTCATGTTATTTTGTGATTGGCTTCCCATCATGCCGTTCGGCGGCCTGCTTACTACCAGGTTTCCGTCTATTGTTGGCCCCATTTGAGCGACCCGGCTGCGGAGAGCTGGCTCGACGCGTACAATGCGACCGACGCTATCTTCAATAGGTCGATTTAACGACAGGTAATATAAAATTGTAAGGACATAAACACCTGATATGATCGCATTGTGTGCACTCATGTCGCAGTTGAGTTACCGATTTCCAAACATTCATACCTAGGGGAAATTTAGGGTGTCAGCTAGCCTAGCATGCGTGTTTTTTGGGATGGAAACCGGAGTACCCGCAGAAAACCCACGTGAGCCCGGGAGAGCATTCAAACTCCACATTCACTCTCACATTCAAAGCTAGGAGTAATTTAGGGTGCTCAGTTAGCCTAGCATGCGTGTTTTGGGGATTTGGAAGGAAACCGGAGTACCCACAGAAAACCCACGCGAGCCCGGGGAGACCATGCAAACTCCATATTCCCCCTCACATTCATAGCTAGGAGTAATTTAGGGTGCTCAGTTAGCCTAGCATGCGTGTTTTGGGGATGTGGAAGGAAACCGGAGTACCCGCAGAAAACCCACGTGAGCCCGGGAGAGCATTCAAACTCCACATTCACCCTCACATTCAAAGCTAGGAGTAATTTAGGGTGCCCAGTTAGCCTAGTATGCGTGTTTTGGGGATTTGGAAGGAAACCGGAGTACCCGCAGAAAACCCACGCGAGCCCGGGGAGACCATGCAAACTCCATATTCCCCCTCACATTCATAGCTAGGAGTAATTTAGGGTGCTCAGTTAGCCTAGCATGCGTGTTTTGGGGATGTGGAAGGAAACCGGAGTACCCGCAGAAAACCCACGTGAGCCCGGGAGAGCATTCAAACTCCACATTCACCCTCACATTCAAAGCTAGGAGTAATTTAGGGTGCCCAGTTAGCCTAGTATGCGTGTTTTGGGGATGTGGAAGGAAACCGGAGTACCTGGAGAAAACCCACGCAAGCCCGGGGAGACCAAGCAAACTCCACATTCACCCTCATAACTAGGGGCAATTTTGGGTGCTCAGTTAGCCTCACATGTGTGTTTTGGGGATCTGGGAGGAAACCGGAGTACCCAAAGAAAACCCACGCAAGCCTGTCGAGAGCATGCAAACTCCATATTTACCCTCACATTCATAGCTATGGGTAATTTAGGGTGCCCAGTTAGCCCACAATGCGTGTTTTTGGGATTTGGAAGGAAACCGGAGTACCTGGAGAAAACCCACGCAAACCTGTTGAGAGCATGCAAGCTCCATATTCACCCTCACATTCATAGCTAGGGGTAATTTAGGGTGCCCAGTTAGCCTAGCATGCATGTTTGGGGGATATTGGAGGAAACCGGAGTACCTGGAGAAAACCCACGTAAGCCCAGGGAGAGCATGCAAACTCCACATTCACCCTCAGAGTCAGACTCATAACTAGGAGCAATTTTAGGTGCCCAGTTAGCCTAGCATGCATGTTTTGGGGATGTGGAAGGAAACCGGGGTACCTGGAGAAAACCCACGCAAGCCCGGGGAGACCATGCAAACTCCTCATTCACCCTCAGACTCATAACTAAGGGCAATTTTGGGTGCTTAGTTAGCCTCGCATGCGTGTTTTGGGGATGTGGGAGGAAACCGGAGTACCCAAAGAAAACCCATGCAAGCCTGTCAAGAGCATGCAAACTCCATATTCACCCTCACATTCATAGCTAGAGGTAATTTAGGGTGCTCAGTTAGCCTAGCATGCATGTTTTTGGGATTTGGAAGGAAACTGGAGTACCTGGAGAAAACCCACACAAGCCCGGGGAGACCATGCAAACTCCACATTCACCCTCAGACTCATAACTAGGGGCAATTTCGGGTGCTCACTTAGCCTAGCATGCGTGTTTTGGGGATGTGGGAGACTGGAGTACCCAGAGAAAACCCACGCAAGATCAGGGAGACCATGCAAACTCCACACTCGACTCGAACCCTTGATCCCAGAACTGTGAGGGTGACGCGCTAAACACTCGGCCCTGAAATGTATTTGATAAACATAAATAGCATAAATAGTAGTTGTTAGCGTGTCGGCCTCACAGTTCTCAGGTCCTAGGTTCGAATCCAGGTCAACCCGTGTTCTCCACCCCTCTGCAGATGGCTTACTTGCTCTTGTTTCTACCGCCCCCTGCAGGCAATTACTGTAACCGCACATGGGATGGCTGGCTGTGTTGGGAGGATTCATCTCCAGGGACATTAGTCCAGATGTGTCCCGAATACTTCCAAGATTTTGACCCTGCCGGTGAGAGCAGACGATGTCAAAACGTGGAATAAGTCTTGCGCAATTAACCAGACGAAATATCTCGTTTGAACAGAAAAAGTGACCAAAGTTTGCAATCCTAACGGTGAGTGGTTCATCCACCCTCAGAGCAACAGATTGTGGTCCAACTACACCCTGTGTCAAATCTACACCAAAGACAAACTAAAGGTGAAAATAACGCTCTCGTGACTGCCGTTTATCGTTTTTGCTCTGTCGTTACACGGCGGCCATTTTAGGACCTTCCGACTCTACGCTACTGCATGACGCTAATGCTAATGTTCGTTTTTTTTCAGTGCTTTTAACATTGTTGGGCAGGGTTTATTTCAAGATATGATTGTATGGCACGTAAATTTAAAGCGCCAGCGTGTACATTTTGTAGATTTGACTGAAAGTAGCTTAGTAAACGTTTATTTGTACTTGTTTTTTGCAGTTCGCCATCAGTCTGTACTACCTGGCTATGGTGGGTCACGGCCTGTCCATTGTCTCTCTTATCATCTGCCTCGTCATCTTCTCCTATTTTAAGTGAGTTAGTCCTTGTGGAAAAAAAATAATGTTTTTTTTTTTGTATCCCTAAGTTTTATTTACCTTTAAAATTGCCACAACGCGGTTAACTCCGATCATCTCGTTATAAAGCATCAAAATTTCATGCTAGCATTTTCCTCCCTACATGTTTTATCCGTAATAATATTTGTTTTTTCATTCATTCATTCATTTTCTGAACCGTTTTATCCTCACTAGGGTCACGGGGGGTGTTGGAGCCTATCCCAGTTGATTTTCGGGCATAAGGCGGGGGACACCCTGAATTGGTGGCCAGCCAATGGCAGGGCACAATGAGATATACAACCAATCACTCGTAACTAGGGGCAATTTAGAGTGTCCAATCAGCCGAGCATGCAAGTTTTTGGAATGTGGGATGAAACCGGAGTACCTAGAGAAAACCCACGCAAGCCTGGGGAGAACATGCAAACTCCACACAAGTGGGCCGACCTGGATTTGAGCCCAGGACCCCAAAACTGTGAGCCCGACGTACTAACCACTCATCCCCCGTGCCGCCCATTTATTTTTTCAGGGTTACAATTTTTAAACAGTTTCTGACAGGGCGGTTAATTTGTCGGATGTTGACAGAATGCTAAATGGTGCTAGCTTCGGAATCAGAGTTTAGAGATTAACGTCGGCAATCGCTAGCCTCATCCTTTCCGATCATTGTACGTTAGTTTCCATAATTTCCCATGAAAAAATCAAGGCAAAGAGAGGGAGTAAACAAGTTTTTCGCTTCAAAAGTGGCTTCAAATATTTGCCCCAAAACTTGAGTTGCTTTTTCAGGAGTCTCAGCTGCCAGAGAATCTCCCTCCACAAGAACATGTTCCTCTCTTTCATTTTAAACTCCATCTTGACCATCATGTTGCTCTCATTGACCGTGGCCGACAACCAGTCCATGAACACGAGCAATTCCGTGAGTCTTTTACAATAAACCGTCCATTTTGTGTCCGTTTTGTGTCCGTTTTGTGATTGGTCTTAAGCCACGCCTACTCCGCCGCAGGTGAACTGTAAAGTTTTGGCCGTGCTCGTCCAGTACACTTTCACGTCCAACTATTTCTGGATGCTGTGCGAAGGAATCTACCTTCACACTCTCATCATTGTGGCCGTTTTTGTCGGGGAGCAGAAGCTCTTCTGGTACTACGTCTTGGGTTGGGGTAAGTGGAAATAATGCCATAATTGTTTTGGAATGTCATATACAGTGGTACCTCGACATACGAGTGCCCCGACATACGAGCCATTTGAGATAAGAGTAAAATTTTGTGAAATCTGTCTAATTTGAGTACTATTAAACACATTTTAGTCCTATTAAACCACTCGTTATTTGTTACTTTGTTAATAGATGGCGAATTAGAACAAATAAAAATGTTTTCCCAATCCAATATCCTGTTTTTAATGTTTTTTCAAAGGGTTGGAACGAATTAATTTGTTTTCAGTTCATTTCTATGGGAAACGTTGATTTGAGTTACGAGTAAATCAACATACGAGCTCAGTCCCGGCACGAATTAAACTCATATCTCGAGGTATTACAATTGCTTTGTCTTAGACCCTGTTTGTGATCAGTATTTGCATTGGTTTGAATAAGTTCACGTTGGAAGTAAACTTATATATTTAAATTTTTATACCATATTGGCCTGAATATAAGACGGTGTTTTTTTGCATTTAAATAAGACTGAAAAAGTGTCGGTCAGGGTCTTGACATTATACCCATTAGCAATGCTAGATGGTGCCAGATATATTTACAGCGAATGCTGAACACTTTGATGGTTAATTGCTATTTTGTTAGTTTTTTAATTGCAGTTGATTGGTTAATTTTATTTTATTTTTTAACTAGATTAATTATTTACAAATGTGATTGCACTTTTACATATCTAAATGTTCAAATATTAAGATATGATAGACAGTTTTTTGCATGGTTTGAATGAGGCAAAAGAACAGGATTTTGATCTTGAATATATTGTTATAACCATTTGTTTCAGATGTACTGTCATTATTTTATGTATAAAAAGTCTTTTGTCAAACGTGAGTCTTGAAAAAGAGGGGGTCGTCTTATAATCAGGATCGTCTTATATTCGGGCCAATATATTAAATATACCCTGGATTTATATTTTCAGGCTTTCCTGTTGTTCCTGCCATAACCTATGCGGTGGCTCGTGGGCTCTTCTTTAATGACAGGTAAGCAACTGAGAAACTTTGGGGTTTCTTAAATTTTGATTTTGAGGGCTAGCTGAGTGGTTAGCAGTTAGGGTTCCATCCCAAAACCTAGCTCTGATTGGTTGTTCGTCTCAAAGGTTAATCACAACCACTATTGTTAGTGTGAGTATTGTTGTGAGCTATTACAGCACCGTTAAAATACACAAATCTGCGTCTTAGGTGTTGGATCAACTCACACACTCACCTGGTATACATCATTCACGGGCCTATTCAAGCTGCACTCCTGGTGAGTAGTAATTCACTGCCATTGACGACATTAGACGTTGAAACCTTTTGACTGGTCAAAATGGACTGGACGTCTTTACTATTGCATTGAATTGAATGCCTTTATGTCATTAGACAAGTATAATGAGATTTAAAGCGCAAAGTGCACAAATAACAACAATAATTAAACAAATACCGTATTTTCTCGCATATAAGCCGTACACTTAAAATTGTCTTAAAATCGTTCAACCAAGAGTAGGTAAGATGGCGGCGCCTTGAGCGAGCAATGGCAAGCAAGAGAGTTTTTTAATGTTTTATGCAAGATACATTTTTTGGGGGAATTTCATTCATAAACATCAAAATAGATTTTGTTTTTGTTTTATCTGCTTATCTTTTCTGTATTTAAAAATAACTGACTGTATCGGCCACATTGTCTTGCGTTATAGCGTTAGCATGTCAAGTCTAATTTGTGCGCATATAAGCCGTACCCTCAATTCAGTCATGATTTTTTTGCGACAAATATGGTGTATGTGCGAGAAAATATGGTAAACAATCAATAAATAAGTCATAAATAAATAAGTAGTCACATAATAAGTAGGGAAGTGCACAAATAACAACAACAAACAGATAAATAATCAATAAATAATAATAATGTATAAATAATAAATAAGTATAATTAATAATAAATACATAATGATAATTAATAAATAATCAATAATTAATATTAATTAATAAAGAACCAATAAATAATAATAATGAATAAATAATCAATAAAACACATAATAATAATTAATAAATAACCAATAAATACTAATAATTAATAAATAATCAATAAAATAAATTATAATAATTAATAAATAACCAATAAATAATAATAATTAATAAAATAAATTAGTCAACATAATAAGTAAGTAGTAGTCAACATAGATAAGTCACCATGAAAAGTGGATTCACCCACGATTCATTATTGTTTACGTTTCATGCACATACTCTATTTGCTCAAATAACCTCCATGAGTTGTTTATTTTTTATTTTATTTTTTTCTACCCACCTGTATGTGCGTGTAGGTGAACTTGTTCTTTCTGGTGAATATTCTGCGGGTTCTGATCACCAAGCTGAAGGAGACCCACTGCGCCGAGTCCACCGCCTACATGAAGGCCGTGAGAGCCACGCTCATTCTGGTCCCGTTGTTCGGAGTCCAGTTCATACTTTTCCCCTGGAGGCCCGAGGGGCGCATCAGCCGGGCTGTATATGATTTCTTTGTCAATATCCTCTGCCATTTCCAGGTAGGAATCATCCAACCATGGCAATACTGCAAAAAAATGACATTTTACAAATTATTGGACAGTGTTATATACATAGTTACTCTTCGACTCAGCTTTTCCAATTGTGCTGATCCATAGATCATTTTTGGAAATTATATTTAGTACAAATCTTTTCTTAGAGCAGGGGTGTCAGACTCGGAAAATATGGAATCATAATTTGGGTGGTTAGTGTGTCGGGCTCACATTTCTGGGGTCGGGGTTCGATCCCAGGTGGATCCTCACTGTGTAGAGTTTGCATTATCTCCCTGGCCTTGCGTAGGTTTTCTCCGGGTACTCCGGTTTCCTCCCACATCCCAAAAACATGCATGCTAGGCTAATTTAGCACTCTAAATTGTCCCTAACTATGAGTGATTCAGGGTGTCCCCCATCGTTTTTGCCCAAAAGTCAGCTGAGATAGGCTCCAGCACCCCCCACGACCCTAGTGAAGATAAGCGGTTCAGAAAATGATTGAATGAATAATTAGGTTAATCTGAAATCCTCAATCTACATACGTCTACTCAGTTTTGAAAATCCAAAGACTACAGTGTCACTTTGTTTTATGCAGCTTGAGATAATAAAAGTCAATTGTTTTTTAACGAATTTGAGGGTTTTTTTCCACACAGGGGCTGATGGTGGCAATTATATTCTGCTTCTGCAATAGTGAGGTATGTTTACAACAAATAGTTTAAAAAAAAACGGTGTAAAACCATTTTTTGATGGTTGCCAACAGGCCCAAGCGGCTCTAAAGAGAAAATGGTCCCAGTGGAAGTCGGCTTGGTGCAAGACTGGTTGGGGAGAGACCACCACTGCCCACACCCATTTCAGCTTCCACAGCAACTCGTCCATCACGGAAACCAGCCGCGCCACCGTCAACGCGGAACAACCCGAAAACCATTGGAAAAGCGGCGAAAAAGCTCACTGTTTGTCCGCCTGGCAACCGGAGAGAAGCGTGACGTGCAGGAACGGCCAATCGGACGCGCTCAACAAGCTTCGCGACACTAGCATGTGACGCGTTCACAAAAAGAATGGGCTTGCTTTTTTTTGTTTTTTTTTGTATTATCTCTTTATGGGGAAAAATAATCACAGTATTTTATTTGTATTTCATAAAGGGAGCCTTTAGAATTGCAGGTATATCTTTTTTTCGGTGTTAAAAGTCAAAATGAACTGACTTTCTGTTAGCTTGCTAATACTAGCACTAATTCTATTGTTTTGAGTGCCCCAATGAGAATCTCTGGTCTTACTGTCGCCACCTTGAGGTGAGGCGGGAGAACTGCGTGCCTCATTGCAGCTGTGCGGAGCAGTTTATAATGACGAAGAATGCGTTACACACTAAATGTATGATTAAAAATCATATAATATCAGATGAATTATATTATATTCTTTTTTTTGGTGTCCTTCTGCATGCCACTATTAAAAATCCTGTGCTAAGCGTCATTAGCAGCATTGTACACCAATGCTACTACAATTTGAAGCAAAATATTGTCCCGTGGTCCGCAATTGGCCGCAAGTTTGAGACACTTGACTTCGAAAAATGTAAAAACATTAAATGAAAAATATATATAGAATTCGCCCAAGATAGATTTAAAGAGAAATGCGCGTTTTAGTATTCAGTAAGTTCATGTCGAGGAATGGCAAAAAGACGAGGTCCCACCGAGATTTGAACTCGGATCGCTGGATTCAAAGTCCAGAGTGCTAACCATTACACCATGGGACCAGATGATACACTAACGCGTCAGAAATCAGTTTATAAAACTTTCAGACAATCTAAACGGTACCACGTTACTCATTAAACGTAATATACACCAATGTCAAAGGGAAATAAGCTTTTTCGTGGATTCCACAGCATTAGGTGAGACTTACAACAAATAAGAGAAAGACGTCCGTTCCCGTTGCCAAACGCGAGTTGCTTCCTCCTTTTCCACCAATCAAATTTTACGAATTCAAGTGGCGCGAAAAAGTCTCTTCACGGACCCACGGCATTTTCATACACTCAATCAATACAATAACACATTTTGTAGCGCAAAAAACAGTACACATTAATACATTTATCGCAAAACCCATTCACATATAATTTCTATTCTGTTGCAAATTTTGACTTTATCTTCTCCGATTCAGGCAATAATCAGCTTGTGATGACTACTTGTTGCCGCATGGGAGTAGCAAATTACCACTGCACTCTAATGAGGCATAATAGAAATGAAAATAAGTGCAAAAATAAATAATGTAGGTAAATTAAGAAGTTTGCTGAAAATTCTACTAACCCCAACTTGTCATGCAGTTTCTATTATTTTTTATTATTATGGGAAGAAACCTCCCGTAACAAACCATGTACAAATAAATAAATACATAAATACCCACTTACATAAATAAATACAACACTGTTATCATGTGGATCCTAAGGGTATTATTCTTGTTTACTCAATTGAAAAAAAATATTATTATTAATAAATATAAGGAGTCCAAATTAGTCCAAATTAGTTTTTTGACAAAGACCGAATGAATCATGTAATTAATTTGTAACACTATCAAGCCCATGATAGTTTATCATCCATTATTGATGAATATGTATTAGAATTTAAGACAAACTTTTCTGGGAGGACTCTTATTTGGTTTGATGATAAATTTGGAGCTTTGAGCAAATGTTTTATAAGCCTCTCGAGAAGAATTATTGAACGTATTTAAAATTTCGGCAATAGCTCCCGTGATTGCTTTTGTAAATGCTACATTCTTCAGTTCCTCGGTAGGTTTGCTCTTGAATTGAGCGTCCTTGGGACGCTTTGCTTTTCAAACTGAGCATGTTTTTGTCTCAATGTTCGAATAAATCGGACAAGAACACAATGTGGGAAGACATCGGCCATTAGCTAAATAAATGCTAGAGTTGACCACTGGAAATAAAATCGGCCTTGAAACGATAATGCATCTGTGCTGCGTTAGCATGGACGTTAATTTGTCATCGCGGTCATGAGGTCATCCTCGTGCGATGCCATTACTGTAACGATGCCATCAAAAGAGGAATGTGCGGATGATTTTATCTGGACAGCGCTTTGTGTTTGCGGTCCGACACAAGTTGACAACTTTTTGGATGACCCAGTGGGTTTTGGGGCAAAACTTGGGCTTCGCTTTGGCAAACAAGCTGAGGTGTTGTTTTGGATTTCTCCGTTGATTTGTTAAGCAAACAACAGCACTTTAATGTTGACTGATATTTCTGTCCTTCACTTGGTTTTGAAAAGGAGGGACAGATCATTCACCCCGCCAAACTGTGACCATATGGGATGAGGAGAGAAGCGAGAGCAGGAAGCCAGAAGTCTTGGTTTAGTCTGGAGGGGAAGCTAATATCTTATTATGGTCAACAGTGACCATCCCACATTGACATCTTATAATTTGGAAGGAGTAAAAATAGAAGGTCCTGATATGGAAGACTGGCATATGTATGAACTTTCAAAGAAACAAGAATAAATTACCTAAACAACGTATGTATGTACGTACATATGTATGTATGTACGTACATATGTACGTATGTACGTACATATGTACGTATGTACGTACATATGTACGTATGTACGTACATATGTACGTATGTACGTACATACATACATTCACATTACACATATCCATACATACATATGTACATACGTACATGCATACGTACATACATACGTACATACATACGTACATACTTACATACGTACATATACGTACATACGTACATACATTCACATTACACATATCCATACATACATATGTACATACGTACATGCATACGTACATACATACGTACATACATACGTACATACTTACATACGTACATATACGTACATACGTACATACGTACATCCATCCATCCATACATACATACATACATACGTACGTAAATACATACGTACATATGTACGTATGTATTTACGTACGGATGGATGTATGTATGTGTGTATGTACGTATGTACGTATGTACGTATGTACGTACGTATGTACGTATGTAAATATGTATGTACGTATGTACATATGTATGTACATATGTATGTATGGATATGTGTAATGTGAATGTATGTATGTAGATTAATAACACAGATTTCTGCTTGGGTGTGCTTCTTCATCGATGCTCTGCTGAGTGATTGAACGGTACAAATCCAAAGATGATAGCATAAAATCTGTGATGCGAGCAGCTTTGTTGGCAACACTCAGGGGCCCCTTTATTGGCCGGGGCCCCAAGCGACTGCCTGGATGGCCTGTCTCCTATCCCCGCCTCGAAATATGACTGTTTTTTAGGATTCACCCGGCCCAAAGTCCACTGAGATAGACTCCAGTTAACACCCCACCCTAAAAAGGAGAAGTGATAAACCACATGAGAAGATGGGCTGTAAATTGTGGCTTTACACACTTGAAACATGTTAATGACACATTCTGACTTCAAATGGGTGTCATCATACCCAACAGCTAACGGGTAATATTCATACTAACATGCGAGGGGGGTTTGGGTGGGCGTTAAATGAAAAAGCATGTGATTGTTGCGTGGTTTGATAAGCATAGCACACCCGGGAACAGTTGAGTGAAAACGAAACCACAAGTTTAGGCAGCACATGGATTAAATAACAATCATGTGTACAAAGTTCACTTTGGGTCAGTAATTCCTGTGCATGCTCTTTGCTCCCTTTATTCTTTTGTCCGAAACATTGTCATCCCGCTCTCACATAGCGAGACACACACAAACACACACACACACGCAGACACAGACACACACACACACACTTACACAGACACACACAGAGAGACACAGACACACACACACACACTTACACAGACACACACACAGAGACACAGACACACACACACTCTTACACAAACACACACAGAGACACACACACAGAGACACACACACACACTTACACAGAGACACACACACAGACACACACACAGAGACACACACACAGACACACACACAGAGACACACACACACAGACTTACACAGACACACACACTTACACAGACACACACACTTACACAGACACACACACAGGCACACACAGACATGCACACACAGACATGCACACACAGACACACACACAGACACACACACACACACTTACACAGACACACTCACACACACAGACACACACTTACACAGACACACACACACACTTACACAGACACACACACACACATACTTACACAGACACACACACACACTTACACAGCCACACACACACACACAGAGACACACACACAGAGACACACACACACTTACACAGACACACACACACTTACACAGACACACACACAGAGACACACACACACTTACACAGACACACACACACACACCTACACAGACACACACACAGAGACACACACACACTTACACAGACACACACACACATACAGACACAAACACACAGAGACACACACACACTTACACAGACACACACACAGAGACACACACACTTACACAGACACACACACACACAGAGACACACACACACACTTACACACACACAGACACACGGACACACATCCACACACACAAACACACACACACACAAACACACACAAACACACACACACACACAAACACACACAAACACACACACAAACACACACACAAACACACACACAAACACACAAACAAACACACACACAAACACACACACACACACAAACACACACAAACACACACACAAACACACACACAAACACACACACAAACACACAAACAAACACACACACACACAAACACACACAAACACACACACAGGCACACACACACAAACAAGTCCCATTTCCCCACTCCCATGAATGTTTTAACCTGAACGTGTCAGAAAGCATATTGTTTCACCTGAGGAGGCCCAACAACAAGCTATCAAAAACTCCCCAGCTGTTTAAAACATTTCAAATCCAGAGTCAGCTTGGGTTGCATAACAGCTCGCTCGCCGCTTACGCAAATGTAAGGAACGTGGCAGATGGTTCATGTGCAAACAATGACACAGAGCTTCTCCAACTTTTTTACATGGACGACCCATCCAAACTGTCACTGGATCATGGGAAGTCCAGACTTCCTTCTCCGTAGTGACTTTATTCAACTTCTCTCATGAAATCCTGAACTATTTCCGGGCAATACGACAACATACAAAACTTAACATCGATATGCTTCCAAAAATTCATTGGCCACACATCATTTGCCACTTGGTCCAAGCCACACGTGTCAAAGTGGCGGCCCGGGGGCCAAATCTGGCCCGCCGCATCATTTTGTGTGGCCCGGGAAAGTAAATGATGAGTGCCGACTTTCTGTTTTAGGATCAAATTCAAATGAAGAGTATATATGTATATTAAATTTCCTGATTTTCCCCCTTTTAAATCAATAATTGTAATTTTTTAATCATTTTTTTCTGTGTTTTAGTTCAAAAATCATTTTGTAAAATCTAAAAATATATTTAAAAAAAGCTAAAATAAACATTGTTTTAGATCTATAAAAACGGAATATTCAGGGCTTTTAATCCAGTTCTTTTAATCCATTTATTAAAAAAAATCTAAATATTATATCTAAAATAGCTCACATAAAATCGGCCCGCGAACCAACTCGAGTCTGACACCTGTGGTCTACAATAAGAACAATCTCTCACTCAAAACATTTTAATATGAAACGAATGGTTGATATACACTTTTTTTTGATTATTTAAAAAAAAACACTCTGTATACATGCATGAAGTATTAAAATATTTACTATTGTGATGTATTTGTTGCTTTACGCCATTGGAGAAAGAGAGAAAGATTGATGGTGGCCAGATGGGTGAGACGTCCAGTGTGTTATTTTCTATGTATAACTCTGGCTTTAGCTCAAAGGCTCTATGGTTTGGGTTGCCACTGGATTTTCCTGCTTTTTTCCGACCCAAACACCAGCAGACAGGTCAAACAAAAGCAAAGATTGGGATGGATTTCTCATTTTTAAGTCACTTACTCAAAAGGAAAAGCCAGGAAGCAGCTCGATAGATGAAAATAAATAGTATACACATGAAGAATAACAACAACTACAACATGACAGGCATTCCAGTCTGCAATAAAAATGTGGTCCGTCCGGTATTTTACGGAACAACAAGAGAAAGTCAATGTTAAAAGTTGGCTGAGTGACAGTTTACAATTTCATCCCTCATTGAGATGAAGTGTAAACAAGACATTTCTTAGTTCAAAAAAGAACAAATAGGGGCCAGGCGGTCTTTCTATCCCCCCAAAAAGGTACAGTGGTACCTCGAGATATGAGCTTAATTCGTTCCGGGACTGAGCTCGTATGTCGATATTCTCGTAACTCGAACGAACGTTTCCCATTGAAATAAACTAAAAACAAATTCATTTATTATTAACAAATTAACAAATAACTAGTGGTTTAATAGTACTAAAATGTGTTTAATAGTACTCAAATTAGACGGATTTCACAAAATTTTACTCGTATCTCAAATTGCTCGTATGCCGATTTACTCGTAACTCAAATCAACGTTTCCCATAGAAATGAACGAAAAACAAATTAATTCGTTCCAACCCTCTGAAAAAAAACACCAAAAACAGGATATTGGATTGGAAAAACATTTTTATTTGTTCTAATTCGCCATCTATTAACAAATTAACAAATAACTAGTGGTTAAATAGTACTGAAATGTGTTTAATAGTAAAATTAGAGAGACTTTTTGCACGACAACGCACTCCTCTCGTATTAGCGATTGCTCCGCCATTCGCATTGACTAACGAGGAAAAAAAACACTGAAAAAAATGCAACGCTCCGCCCAGTGCTCGTAGATATCTGTTATACACGAAAGAGATGCGGCAAAAAAGACAGTGCACTAAAATCCTAAGCAGCCTCTCATGTCTTGGCCACCTGGCTTTCTCGTATCTCGAAATTTATCTCGTATCTCGAGATAATTATCTGCTCAAAATTTTACTCGTATCTCAAATTGCTCGTATGTCGAGGTGCTCGTATGTCGAGGTACCACTGCACATCAATTTTCCAACGTTGTTTCCTTGTGGTTTTGTTGTTGTTGGTGTTTTTCACGGCTCTGCCATCTTGTAAAAGCGTGCCAAATCTGGACTAGAACTACCATTTGTGGTTCCATCAAAGCAGTGGAAATGCGACACAGGCAAAATAAGGATGTTTTTACACCATCTGCTGTGATGGTGGAAGTAGGTGGGCCTCGAGAGAATTGGAAAACACTTGAATATTCACTGGAAACCATTTGTCACTGCGGAACTTTTGACCCAGCCTACTGGAGCAAAGGTCAAAAAAGGACACTTCGTGGTAGGCGGGTGTTTGGCGCCGTGAGGGTAAACAAGCGTTCCTCGCTCGGAAAACGAGGAGAAAATGTTTTTGCCATGTGACGTGTACTTGGACTGATGAACACATTTAAAAAAACAAGAAGAAGAGCCGTGAGCAATGGTCAGGTGTGCCAAGGGAAATTGCAAGAAGTCATATAATGTAAAATGAAGGGAGAAAAATGAATATGGATATTAAGAGATTAAAATTGAACTGTTATAAGGTTAAAATCTGAATATGACGAATGTTAAATTATAGATTATAGAAATTGTGAAACAGTCATTTTTTTTGGATTATTTTTCTGTAACACAAAGGTGTCAAAGTGGCGGCCCTGGGGCTAAATCTGGCCCGCCGCATCATTTAGTGTGGCCCGGGAAAGTAAATCATGAGTGCCGACTTTCAGTTTTAGGATCAAATTAAAATGAAAAAACGAATGTAAAATTGTCACATTCAATTCACTCACATATTAGCCGTCTCATATAAGCCTCACCCTTAAAATTGCCTTAAAATTGTTGATTTTGACAATTTCTCTCGTATAAGACGCCCCCTGATTGACAATTTTCACCTCCATTTTTAATTTATTTTATTTTATTTATTCATTTTCATTATTATTTATTATTTTATTTGTTATATATTATTTATTATTTTATTTGTTATATATTATTTATTATTTTATTTGTTATATATTATTTATTCATTTTTATTATTATTTTATTTGTTATAGAGTATTTATTTATTTATTTTTTTAAATGTAATTTTAATTATCCATATTCATGGTTTTAATAGGGAGTACAAATATGTTACTTTGAAGGGAAAATCTTAAGAAAAATCATCGCACATGGTATTTCTGAGATACTATATACCAATCGAAAGGATCGTAAAGTGCACATGTGTCAAAGTGGCAGCCCGGGGGCCAAATCTGGCCCACCGCATCATTTTGTGTGGCCCGGGAAAGTAAATGATGAGTGCCGACTTTCTGTTTTAGGATCAAATTAAAATGAAGAGTATAGATGTATATTAAATTTCCTGATTTTCCCCCTTTAAAATCAATAATTGTCATTTTTTAATCCATTTTTTCTGTGTTTTTAGTTCAAAAATCATTTTGTAAAATCTAAAAATATATTTTAAAAAAGCTCAAATAAACATTGTTTTAGATCTATAAAAAACTGAATATTCAGGGCTTTTAATCCAGTTCTTTTAATCCATTTATATAAAAAAAAAATCTAAATATTATATCTAAAATGGTCCGGCCCACATGAAAGCGAGTTGACGTTAACGCGGCCCGCGAACCAACCCGAGTCTGACACCCCAGCGCTAACCACTCAACCACCGGGCCACGAAGTGCCTCAAACTGGGTAAAATTTTCTTTAAATATTTAATAGCAGTTAACAAGCCCTGAACTGAACTTTAAAATGTTTTTCCCACGTTAATGCTATCCCAATTATTGTCATTTCCAGCTTTATTCTGATAGGCTATTAAAAGACAGAGCTTGATTGGCCCCCGAAATCTCCTGACCCGAACCCCATAGACATTTTTTGTTACTGTCCGGTAGAGAACGAAAATACAAGGTGAAATATGCCATCTCAACTTTCACATGTTCAGTCGCTGCCAACTCTCCCAGTTCAAACGAATTTGATTTCCACGAATAATAAACTAATTCATATTCGCAACTGGAAGTTGAAAAGAGCCACCTGATTGGACGTCGATCATCGTCAGTGCGACCGAAAGAAGTAATTGCAGATTTAATGATCTTTAAAGTTAAATACAACTGAACTATACCAGTGCAGTGATTTTTTTAAATACCACTAGGTGGAGTTCTGTACATTAATATTGAGACTTTGGTAACAACTAAAATTGGACATCAGAGAAATTTAACATTATTTGAATAATGGAGCACTTTCAAATAAATCTGGTGGTGGAATGTCACAAATGACGTCAGCATAAATGCGCTGACATTTAAAAGAAGAAGAAGAAAGCAAAGCATTTTGCAAATGCCCGTCAAATTAAAAAAACGAGAGAAAAAATAACAATTTAGCTTTTAGAGTTAGAAATCATAAATGGTTTACAGTTTGACACTTTTTTGCCTCGAAATTCCATTTTATCGTCTTTATTCTCTGTTTTTTTAACCCTGGAGTTTTTTAGCATGCATGTTTTTGGCATGTGGGGGCGGAAACCGGAGTACCCGGAGAAAACATACGCAAGACAAGAGAGCATGCAAACTCTACACAGTGAGGACCCACCTGGGATCAAACCCTCGACCCGAGAACTGCGAGGCCGACGCGCTAACCACTGGGGTGCCTAGTCCAAAACAAGCTAGCTCATTTCTAAACAAGAAGGGCATTTGACTTAGGAGGATGTATTGTAATTGTACGTGTCATTTGTGTCATTGTTGTCATTACGTACCTGGCAACTTTTAAGTTTTTCCTGTATTTTATGCGTTTTTTTTTCATCGTTGCAAATTGTGTTCGCCGTATGACAACTTTTGTACGGGATTTTTTAAAAGTACGTTTAAAATGTTTTTTGTAAAACAGATCTCGTTTTACAAAAACGTTTTTTGTAAAACTGATATCATTTTTACAAAAAAACGTTTTTTGTAAAACTGATCTCGTTTTACAAAATTTTTTTTTTTCAAAAAAACAATCTAATTTTTTACAAAAAAAATGTTTTTTTGGAAAACCGATCTCATTTTTACAAAAAAACAAAGTTTTTTTGTAAAACTAATCTCGTTTTTAAAAAAAAACCTCTAATTTTTACAAAAAACGCTTTTGTAAAAATTTGAGGTTTTTTTTTACAAAAAAAACATTTTTTGGGTAAAAATTAGATGGGTTTTACAAAAACTGTTTTTTTGTAAAACCGATCTCATTTTTACAAAAAAATGTTTTTGTAAAACTGATATCGTTTTACAAAAAACGTTTTTTATAAAACCGATCTCATTTTTACAAAAAAAACGTTTTTTGTAAAACCGATCTCATTTTTACAAAAAAAAGTTTTTTGTAAAACCGATCTCATTTTACCTATTTCGGCACTAATCCGTTTCATCTCAGTCACTGGTAGCTGACCAAAATGTAGTCGTCGACTGCTGATATTATCATCCTTTAAGCATGATATCCGCTTTTTCACTATATAAATATAGCGTGTCAGCAAGCAATGTACCCAGACACTCAAGATATCAGCGTCATACAGCGACATTAACAGAATCTTGAATTTACTGCATACTAATTGGGCACCCTGTCCACTTTGGAGAAAATTTTAGACTTTTAAGTGTGCCCTATGTGAGTAAATTTGTGCCGCATTGCATTTGTACGTTTTTTAATCACTTAATAAGGGAATTTCAATCATTAATAAAGGGAGCAATTAACCGAGGTTGACATATTGTCAGTGTCCTTTTGCACTTTGGCTATGAGGTAAAAGATAAGGAAGCAGTAATCCAGGAAATTAAAAAACCAAAAAAACAATGTTACGTCCTACACTATTACCTGACTTACTGACCCAGTTATGTACTGTTATCCCATTCCGTCACGCCTCATTGAAAAAAATCCAACGGCCCTGCGGTAAATATATTCGGTTTGTTGACAGTTGTTGACGACGCCGACGACAAAGACTAAATCCGCCGCGACGTGTGTGGCCTCCGCACGCTCGGCACGGCCGCGGCGTTCCTTCAGATGTGCGTTGCCGCGGCGCTCCCGCATTTTCGAGCGCGGCTGAGGAAATCGGTGTGAGGCCCGCATTCATCCAAGTAATGGTCCAGTCATGTGTGAGAGCAAGCAGGCCAACTCTCGGCCTGACTATTTGCTTTTCCAGCTGTTTCCAAGACTCAAGGAGAGAGAGTGTGTGTGTTTGTTTGCGGGATTGTGCGCAGGGGGGGGATTGACTCGAGCTCTGGAGAGAGCCACGAAGACTGTGTCACAGAGAAGCCGTTTGTGCTGGCTTTAAAGCCGGCTTGTCGACTATTCCTATTATATTCCATTTCAGTGGCGGGCCGTCAGGGCCTTCAAGGCCTTCTCTGCTGGCCTAAGAAATATCTGAATCATTTATTATATTTTGTCCATCAATACTTATTAAATAATTCCAAATTGTCTGTTAGCTTCCTTTCATTGCTTTTCCCCCTGGTTGCACTGCTTCCAGATGTGTGTTTTCATATTGAAGCATTTAACCAATCACATTTCAGCCATTATTTGTTGCCAGGGTCAGAAATCTGCCTCAAGGCCTTCACAATCAGTTCTGCGGGCTCTGCTGCATTAAACAAGCGTCGATAAGACTGTTGCTTTAACCAATCAGATTTGGAGTTGGTAACACCACAACGCCTTGTCGCAGGCGTAGGGATACGTCATTGCCTTCTCGCAGGCGTAGGGATACATCATCGCTTTCACCATCTATGATTGGGTAGTAATTAGCCAGAGCTACCAAACTGTATTTGGAGAGAGCTGCCCAAGCAAATATATTGTCGTGTTGATTTAAAGCCATTTTCAAGATGAACTATGCCAGAAATAGGACAGGACAGGCTCGACTTTCAGCATTAGCTTCGATGGCGATAGAAAAGAAGGAAGGAAGAAAGGAGGATGGATATTGTGTACAGTTAAAAAGGATTTTTGGTGAGTATGGCTATATTCCTAAATAATATTTCAATTGTGGGCCCGGTTCTGATATCTGAAAAGCTCCGTGTTGGTATTTAAGCTCCTGTGTTTGTATTTAATCACTAAATGCTGCTAGGAAGTGGATTTTACCCCATTTTAGTGCAATTTTTGCCGTTTCGCCATTGACGTCCATCGCTGTCTTTTCCCGGGACAATCACCCCCCTGGCCCGGTTGTAATGTCTGAAAAGCACTAATATTTGTATTTAATCATTAAATGCTGCTAGGAAGTGGATTTTACCCCATTTTTGTGCATTGATTATTTTTATGTGTTGCAGCTGTAGCTGCAGTAGAGGTTTTATAGCCATAAAATAGTTTTTGAGGGTTGGATTGATTCGTTGAAGGCGCTACGAGAAAATGCGAGGACCGCCAATGTTCGATTTTATTTACACAGTGGAAAAGACATTTACACATGCCTGGGATGAGAGACGATATGTGTGGGTGTGCGCATGCTCCCCGCACAAACCCGCCCATATCCCAGGCTGCCCCTCATATAGACTGATCCTCCTCTCAGACACAAAGCCACAAGGGATGGCCTAGATTCCAGCACATGAGCACGCAGGCCCCGAAGACACATCACGCAACCCAACACTTGACGGGGTCAATGTATAGCGTACAGTAACGTAGGACGGTTCGGTGGAGGTGTGATTAGCGCGCCGGCTTCACGGTTCTGAGGTCGAGGGCTCGATCCTGGTGGGGTCCTCCTGGTGGGGTCCTCCTGTGTTGAGTTAGCGTGGTTTCCCCGGGCTTGTGGGAGTTTTATCCGGGTACTCTGGTTTTCTCCTATGTTCCAAAAACAAGCATGCTAGGATAATTTAGCACTCTAAATTGTTCCTAGCTATGAGTGATTGGTTGTTTGTTTCATTATGGCCTGCGATTGGCTGCCCGCTGATTGGATTGGAATGGATAACTTTATTCATCCCGTATTTGGGAAATTTTGTTGTCACAGTAGCAAGAGGGTGAGGATGCAGAAATAGGAAAGGCATTTTAGACATAAATAGATAGGTAATAAGTAAGTTAATAAATAAATACATGAATAAATATATAAATAAATAAGCGTGTTGCTGAAATACATATACACACACATACGTGTACATACACATATATTTACATACATACACATACATATATAAGCACATGTATATATATATATACATACACAAAGATGTACATGCATGCATACGGTAGGTCTTAACACTCAGCCATTTGTTTTGTTAAAGAGCCTGACAGCTGATGGGAGGAAGGATCTGCGGAAGCACTCCTTCCTGCAATGAGGGTGCCGCAGTCTATTGCTGAAAGAGCTTCGGAGGGAACTCCACAGATTCAGGGGGTCCCACACCTTTTGCACAAAAGTCAGCGGGGATAAGCTCCAGCACCCCCGCGACCAATGTTCCCTCTAATTTTTTGTTTGTCTGGGCAGAAAGACAACCTCCCTGAGCACACTGAGTACCGGTGTGAGCAACATCATCATTGCTCGCTATGGGCACACACCAGTATCACACCTGCCATAAGCAGGTGCATGTCTACTACTCATAAATGATTTAGTAATAATGTAATGATTAATATATATGAATGGGCGGCCCGGCGGATGAGTGGTTCGCGTGTCGGCCTCACAGCTAAAAAAAAATAAAAAATTAAAAAATACATTAAAAAAATATTGGGATTTTATTTTGTGCGCTCCATATGATTTGCTGTGCGCAGAAAAGACGAGAGTAGTGCGCAATTGCGCACGCGCGCATCTTAGGGAACATTGCCCGCGACCCTTGTGAGGATAAGCGGTACAGAAAATGAATGATTGAATAATTTGGTGAATCTTAAGGCCCCAATGTACGTCTACTCTGTTTTTGCAAGCTAGGCTAGGTAATTGACCACTCTAAATTGCACCTAGTTATGATTGGATGTCCGTCTCCTCGTGCCCTGTGATTGGCTGATCACCGATTTAGGGGGTTTATATCTATATATATACATATATATATATATATATATATATATATATATATATATATGTATATATATATATATATATATATATATATATATATATATATGTATATGATAAATTATAATTATTCATTCATTCATTCATTTTCTGAACTGCTTTATCCTCACTAGGGTTGCACGGGGTGCTGGAGCCTATCCCAGCTGGTGGCCAGCTGATGGCAGGACACAAAGAGACAAAGGACAACAAATCATATATAGGGGTAATGTAGAGTGTCCAACCAGCCTAGTATGCATGTTTTTGGAATGTGGGAGGGAACCAGGGCACCCGTAGAAAACCGAAAACCCACACAGGCCCAGAGAGAACATGCAAACTCCACACAGGTGGACAGACTTGGATTTGAACCCAGGACCCCAGAGCTGTGAGGCTGGCGTGCGAACGATATCATGCTGCCGGGCCGCTCCTAGTTCTAATTATAAAAGATTTATGTGATATAAAACATTATATCATCAAGACAGTAACCTTTGATATAGTGTAGTGTGTCCAACATGATCAAAAAAAGTATTGGGATGGCAGGTTTTAATGCTTTTTCTTTTTTTTCTAATGACCAAAAATAACTGTTCAAAGTAGTCCATTTTTAATATAAAAAACGAATGTAAAGCCGCTTTGAAGTCATTGTGTTTTGGGATCTTTTTGTTTTAAATCGTTTCTGCAGAACAGGCTGAACGTGACGTCACGACACACCCCTATACGGCACGGAGACAGCTGGCTAGGCAACCAAGATTGACCACTCCCTCGACCAATGGGAGAAGAGTTGGTTCTGGAGTGAAGCGCCGTGATTGGACGCCTGCAGATTATAGATATGTA
This sequence comes from Stigmatopora argus, assembly GCF_051989625.1. NCBI lineage: Eukaryota > Metazoa > Chordata > Actinopteri > Syngnathiformes > Syngnathidae > Stigmatopora > Stigmatopora argus. The sequence goes on from NC_135387.1 coordinate 28,420,495, forward strand.
TAGATATGTCGTCTGGCGCTGCACAGTGGGCGGGACAGTAAAGAAGCGCTGGTGCAGGCACATTACGTACCACTAGACTGGACTAATGCGCCCCTTCGGATTGACAAATGTAAGTTATTTCACACTTTAAAACGTCCTTTACGCCGTCCGGTAAAATGGGGTTCGTCCACGCTAAGATCGCATTGACGTTTACTTCTTTTCTCCTCTTCGGCTGTTTTTCACAAGTCGATTTCGGGCCAGGGAAAAGTGTGCTAGCTGTTGTTGTTGCTGCCCCTCTCGCAGCGGGCTGCTATATTTTGACACGCCGCCGCTTGCGGAGACAATACACGCAGTCAGACAACGTGTTTTTTTTCCCATTGTCGAATGGTCATTGAACTACATCGCTCCACCGAAACACCCAAAATCGCGATTATCGCGGACGATTGTTTAGGGCTAGCCCCCTTCACGTCGCGTGCGTGCCGCCGAAATGCGTAAAAAAATAAAATTTAAAAAAATCCATGCGCTTTTAGAGCACCACGGTGTGTTTTTGACCAAAAATGGTTCACTTTAAAATACTAAAAACGCGTTTTAGTTAACGGTACAAGCCTTCTTTTGAGTCCGTCCACTATACGCCGCATGATTGGATGTCAAAGGTGAAGCATTCAACTTCTATGGATGCGTTCACGTGTTGTGGTTTTTTTTACGTTTCCGCGTGTGACGTTTTTGTTTTTTTGGCATTCGTGTCAGAATCCCGGACCCCCCCTCCCCTCAAACCTACCCCGACCACCACGACTCCGTTACTCTGTGTGATTCACACCCCCTTTTTTTCTTCTCTGTTCGCAGTTTGGTTTTATCCCCAGGAAAAGTTTTTCAGGCAGAATTCCTTAAACCATCGCTTTCATCTGGCTCGGAAAATTTGGCCACCACAACATTTTTGCCCCTTCCTCCTCCTCCTCCTCCTCCTCCTCTTCCTCCACCAGTGAGTGTACACACACAGTGAACGTGGATATGCCACATCAGGTAAGAGACTTTCATACCCATGCCGGCCTTCCACTTCCACAATCCCACCAGCATCACCAACCTCCCTGTTTTGTTCTGTTTCCACCCCGAAGGGAGAGCCACACGTGATATTTCGCATTGCAGATACACACTCGCGCGCTGTGATGTTTTGTGTGTGTGCGTCTGGTGGTTTTGTTGTATCGCTTCCCTCCACATTCCACACGTGTGTGTTTGTGCGCCGATGTGGGAATCGCTGCGAATGGGAAACAATAATAACCGGTTACGTGGCCGCCGTTGCGACTCGAAGAGTGAGGAAAATGAGGGTGTTATGGTTTGTGGATGTCCAATTATTTGAACTGGGAGGGATGGCAGTTATAGGTTTTTTCATTCGCTGATAAACCTTTCTAGTTCAAATGGAGTGGATGTCTACTTGTGACAAATTGATGTGGATTGTGGACGAATGGGAGAGTGATGGACGTGTGTTGTCGTCATTGGCACTGGAAGAGTTCATTTGGGGGGAGGAGCTTAGCAATGATGAATTTTGTACTCAAGTGGTTACGTTTAAATGGAAAAAAAAATCTTATGATCTGTAATTGGATTAAAATCATGATGTGTTGATGTTTTTTTTTGTTCTGATGAAAATGTTGATTGAAAAATCAAATGTACTAGAGATTGTATTAAGAATTTCTTGGGACCGCTGTGTCATCAAAATGTTGCTCCGCCCCTTTCTACTTCACTTTACCGCTATTTCGCCCATTTTTTTTGTATTTCAAACCATTTTAGGATTTTTTTTAACATCGCCAGTAATGTATTTGCTTCTGTTCCAAACCAGTTCAGTCTGCTGGTGAACACTTTTTTTTTCTAAATTTTAGGATGTATATATATATTTTTTCCATAAACTACCACTCTTATTGGCCAATTTTTTTTTAAATGAGCTTTAAGTCAATTGAATTGAATTGAATTCTTTTATTGCCATTATGCAAGTATAATTAAATTGAAAGCTTCACTACAAAGTGCACAAATAACAACAACAAACAAAGAAACAGACAAATATGTAATCAATAAATAATAAATAAATTAGTTTTTTTAACCCGAATTAATTTCTCGATGTAAACGTAGCCAGTGAACGTTAGTGAATTGCTAACTACCCATTTGTAGGAATTTTATTCTCTGCATAAATGTTTTGCTCTAAAGATATATATATATTTTGTAATCTGGAGGAGCATGAAAATTTACTTTATTAAATATTGTAATATTTGTTGCACTAATACATCCCTTCCCAAATTTTGTTTGGTTGAAATTTGCTTTTTTTTCCTTGGCCAATATCAATAAATTGTATTTTTTGTTGAAATTGCTTTGAGAACAACTAAGAAATTTTCCAATAAATGCTCAAACCTGGAATGATTTTTCAAAAAATCATTTTTTAAATTTTTTTTTAATAGATACCATCCTTTTACACAAGCCTGAATAGCTTTATATTATAATATATTATATAAATACGTTTTCATTTACATATGAGGAGACACTTGGCCTATTTGTGCATATTTAATTTGTATTTCCGGTAAACTGGCGACGCACATTTGACCCATAAATAGGCGGAGCCTGCTCCCTTGTTGCCTAGACTACCTTTCTCATCCGATTGGCTGCTGAGGAAGGTACGTGTATTTGATTGACAGGTTCATTTCAGTGGATACGCACACAGTTGTGTAAGTAGGAGGCAGGCTGGATTTATTTTACGATATTTTTAGGTTTATTTTATATGCTTGGCTTGACTTTTTAACACTACATTTCTCTGCGGTGTGTGAAATTTACAAGACCTTTTTTTATCACTTTACAGGGTCTTAAAGAGAAGTAATGTGGCAATGCTATTCCACTAGTGTGACAGTACAAAAACACGGTTTTACTGCTTTGAAATAGTCTTTGAAATTGTCTTTTTTTTAAATTTGTTTATTCCAGTAGTTATTTTTCTTTTCTTTTTATGACCTTTTAATCAATTAGCATTTTTTTACAGCTGTTATTGACCTTCTGATAAAATAAAATAAAAAGTATTGTTAATTGACATTGTTTTTGGTGCCGCTTTTTTATTCCGATATTTCATCAGCTGTAAATTGAAATGTCGTTAACTAATTCATTAGTAGACATGTGTCAAAGTGGCGGCCCGGGGGCCAAATCTGGCCCGCCGAATCATTTTGTGTGGCCCGGTAAAGTAAATCATGAGTGCCGACTTTCTGTTTTAGGATCAAATTAAAATGAAGAGAATAGATATATATTCAATTTCCTGATTTCCCCCCTTTTAAATCAATAATTGTAATTTTTTAATCCATTTTTTTCTGTTTTTAGTTCAAAAATCATTTTGTAAAACCTAAAAATATAAAAAAGCTAAAATAAACATTGTTTTAGATCAATAAAAACTGAATAATCAGGGCTTTTAATCAATTTAAAAAAAAAAAATCTAAATATTATTTCTAAAATGGTCCGGCCCACATGAAATCGAATTGACGTTAAAGTGGCCCCGAACCAACCTGAGTCTGACACGCCTGCATTATTAGGTTGAATTATCTTTAGAAACATTAAAAAAAACCATAAAACAATTCTGCTGCAATCCAACTTGACTTTGTTTTTTTGCTAATAGGAAAAATAATGACTAAATTAATATCACAGGTGTCAAAGTTAAGGCTTGGGGCCCAGATTTGGCCCGCCACGTCATTTTGTGTGGCCTGCGAATATACCGTATTTTCCGCACTATAAGGCGCATTGGCTTGTAAAATGCAGTAGTAGTAGTTAAAGATTGTTTTATACATCCAATAAATGGAGCTGTAGTTGTTCGTTGTGTAATGCATCAACTACTGTTTTTTTCTTGCATATAGGCCGTATTTGTCGCAAAAAAATGATGACTGAACCAAGAGTACGGCTTATATGCGCATAAATTAAACTTGACATGCACGAAACTGCAAGGTGACAAAGATAAAACATCCTAACACAAAATAATGCGTCCGATAAGGTCATTCATTTCAAAATAGAGGAACGATAAATGGATAAAATGCTTAACAAAATTTATTTTGACGTCTATGAATGAAATTCAAGAACAAAATAAACAGTATCTTTCATAAAATGTGAAAAAACTCACCGCCATTGCTCATTGGATTATGCGGCACACTTGGCTTTTGTGAAAATGAAGTCTTTGACTTGAGCCTTATAGTGCGTAAAATACGGTATTTTACGTGCATCGAATTCAAATCGTCCTCAATGAAAGATTGAGGAAAATACATAAAAATCAGAGAGTTACTATTGTTTTTCAGTTTACTATAATCTTTTTTTTCAAGAATGTCTTTAAATAAAAAAAACCCACTTATTTTTTCATCCATTTAGCAATCGATTGTATCATTATTAAATAACTAATAAACGTACAGTCTTTTATCTGCCTTCATTTTATTCAACTGCTTTCAAATTCCCCGCCAATGGACAAAAAGAAAATTCTAGTTGGGTATTTTCTGACGTTACAGGAGGTGCGAACAGTGACACGTTTGCACATTAGAGCGCATTTGCATTACAATTAGTTTCAGCACTTAAACAATGACACGGCGCTCGGCTTGTTAGCGCTCCGCGGAGCGTGGAAAGCCAAATTGGTTCACAGTAAGTTCACTATTGAACCAGAACTGAACTGGCTCCGAACACTGGCTCGGACTGTTGCCAAGGTTGTTGGAATGGAAAGATTCATGTTGCTCAGGAGCTCTGGGCTTTGCGGACTTCCAGGCAGGTTGTAAAAACCATGGATAGCCGTGATATTTAACATCATTGCCAGTAGTGTGTTGTGCACATGTGCACAAAATCAGAAGAGTGTGATTGGATTGCAGTGATGTTGTCATACGTTTTTTTTTTTAATCATTTCAAATTGTGTACGCTGTATAACAACTTTTGTACAGGATATTTTTAAGTACAGTGGTACCTTGACATACGATCTTAATCCGTTCTGGTACTGAGTTCGTATGTCGAGCTTTTCGTAACTCGAGCGGACATTTCCCATTGAAATGAATGGAAAACAAATTAATTCGTTCCAACCCTCTGAAAAAACACCAAAAACAGGATATTGGATTGGAAAAAAATGTTTTATTTCTTCTAATTTGCCATATATTGAAAAAGTAATACATAACGAGTGGTTTAATAGTACTAAAATGTGTTTAATATAACTAAAATTGGGCGGATTTCGCGGAGGTTACAGAGAGGAACAGAAAGAGAGGGGTATCTTTCGACGATAACGCACTCTTAACGGAACAAACAAATGTAAATTAACTTGGATTAATATATACAGACAGTCAAACATACATTTAATGTAACTTTACACAAAACTGAATTCTAATTATTTATTTTTTTACCTTCGTTCTGGGCGGTTTAGCTGTTTGCCACGCCTCCACCCTCACGTTCGCTATCGATGGGCTGTTTGCTGTTGTATTCCCTTCAAAATATTCCGAAAATGATGCGCACAGATGTCCTCACAATAGGATAACGCACGGCCACTTGCCAACGAGAAGTAGTCTTGAATGAGCGATCGCGGGAGCTAACAGGCTAAGGAAGGAATAACAGCCTACCCGCGTATTGATTGTGGATAATGAAGTTTTATTCTGAGAAAGGGTGCCATTGGCTATCGGTGTTGTGTGCACGAGTATACTTCATTACCCAGAAAGCCCTCTTTTTGCCCGCGGATGAGCGTTGTGCGTTTCCTGGTCGATGCGTAGGAGAAACTCGTCTGAATAAATCGTTCAGTGCTCGTAGATATCTGTTATACACGAAAGTTGAGTAAGTATGTGCCACGTTGCAATTGTACGGTTTATTATCGCTTAATAGGGGGAATTGCAATCATTAATAAGATGAGCGATTGCCCGAGGTTGACAGGTATGTGTTGTGTTAATGATTTTCTTAAGAGACAGTAACCTGTTTAATGACAGCATAGTCATTCTGTAACTTTAATGTTTGAGCATTGGATTTATAAACAATGTTTTTTTAAATATCTGTAATATATGCAAATGAGTAGTACAGGTATTTGGATATAATGAGGGTGCAATGATGATCCAATTTCCATTTTAAATTAACGCAAGGCAAATTATGAGCTATTTAAATGAGGTAAATGAGTAAATTACTTCATTACTTGGTTTATTTATTTTCAATCACGTTATTTCAAAACACTTTCAATGCAATACAGAGGCTCCCCTACTTACGAACGAGTTAGGTTCCGAGCGATTGTTCATAAGTTGAATTTGTTTGTAAGTTGATTCAGTGCTATATTTTGTATTATAATTTATGTTTAAGGCCTATATAAGTATATTGAAGGTTTATAAGTGTATTTGTATGTTTAAGGCTTGTATAAGTAAAACGCATTGGTTTGTACTGAAATAAACATTTAATAAAATAGAGAGAATATGTACAGTACTGTATAGAGAGAGAGAAAGAGATTTACTAGAAACTGGCCGAAAGAAGCGATCTAACGACGATTGCACAGTTTTCTTCTTTTTTTCATCATAAATGATGCGGTAGCACTGTATGGCATCATTCAATTGATTTGCAAACTTTGTGCAACGTTCAATATTTGGGTCCTGCTGCTCGATCTTTCTGTTTATAAATGGTACTGACGGTCGAACGATTCAAGTTGTATGCCCGTGAAACGCTCACCCCTCTCACGCGCATCAAGCTTCGTTATTATTGCCACTCGTTTCAAATGAAATGGCTTGCCTCTTCCTTGCAACTCCCTTAATAGAAGCCTTTCGCTTTTTACCAACCATATTCAATATGACATGTTCGTATGTACCGTTGTTCGTAAGTTGAATGTTCGTAAGTAGGGGAGCGTCTGTATATACAACTCTTAACTTATGTTGCAAATATCCCCAGAAATCCTGGTGAAAGGATTGATTGTGTCTTTGTCAGCCAGTTTGAAAGGATGAGTAGTTGTGGAAATTAATTAATGCTTGAGCCTTTTGGGGATTGTGGAAATTATCATTCTTTGGAAGCTCTGAATGGAATTAATTGGCTTTGAAAGACTTGCTGCCTGGTGTTTGGTTGCTCAGATTAAAATATAACATTTTTGGGATGGGATTTAGTGTTTTTTAAATTATTATTTTTTGAAATGGTGTATGAAATTTAGTAGCAAGCCATACGCATTGTTTAGCAGACAAGTGCTTGATTTAAACAAGTTCCAGTTTTGGCTCTTGTGTTGTGTAGGTCACCCTACTTTGCAACATGAGCCACAAACTATTTGATTTGATGTTTGCATGTCATGGCCAAGCCCTGGTTAGTCAAAATTGACGCTAATGGTGGTTCCATTGCATTTTCATTAATGTGAACATTACAACATTCATTCACATCCCAATATTGACAGACTTGACCTCTGACAAATACCGTTTTTATTTATATTATTATAATATTTGTCGCTCAAAAAAATGATGACTGAATCAAGGGTACGGCTTATATGCGCATAAATTAGACTTGTTATAAACGAAACTGCAAGGTGACAAAAACCAAACGCCATAACGAAAGACAATGCGGCCGACATGGTCATTTATTTCAATATAGAGAAAAGATAAACAGATAAAACGCTAAACAAAATTTATTTTGACGTCTATGAATGAAATTCCCGAAAAAAAAGTATCTTGCATAAAGCGTCAAAAACTCACTTGTGTTTGTCATTGTTCGTTGAGGGCGCTGCCAACTTAACTAGGGATGACAAACTAGACCGCTACGGACACACTTCCTGGTTGTACTGGTCACATGACTTCCTTTTCGAATTTATCTACGTGCAGGCAAGACCCTTTAGGATTGTACAATCCACTAGACCAAGGGTGTCAGACTCGGGTTGGTTCGCGGGCTGCTTTAACGTCAACTTGATTTCACGTGTGCCGGACCATTTTAGATATTATATTTAGATTTTTTTTAATAAATGGATTCAAAGAACTGGATTAAAAGCCCTGAATATTCAGTTTTTTTATAGATCCAAACCAATGTTTATTTTAACTTTTTTTTAAAAATATTTTTAGATTTTACAAAAGGATTTTTGAACTAAAAACACAGAAAAAAGATTAAAAAATGACAATTATTGATTTAAAAGGGGAAAAATCAGGAAATTTATTATACATCTATACTCTTCATTTTAATTTGATCCTAAAACAGAAAGTCGGCACTCATGATTTACTTTCCCGGGCCACACAAAATGATGCGGCTGGCCAGATTTGGCCCCCGGGCCGCCACTTTGACACCACATGTGCACTAGACGATCCTTTCGATTCATAGTGTATCTCAGAAATACCACGTGCGATGATTTTTCTCAAGATTTTCCCTTCAAAGTAACATGGTTGTACCCCCTATTAAAACCATGAATATGGGGTTGAAAATTATGAATCAGGGGGCGGCTTATACGAGAGAAATTGTCAAAATCAACAATTTTAAGGTAATTTTAAGGGTGTGGCTTATATGAGACGGCTAATATGCGAGTGAATTGAATGTGACAATTTTACATTAGTTTTGAAGTTGATTGCAATTCTCATCCAAATTTGACGATTCATGATCAAATTATGACATTCAGTTTTTCAATTGAACGGTCAAAAACTAGCCGCTTAAATGCAAATTTCTGGTGGCACATAAATTTAATATAAAAGAACCGGGTTGTCACAAAATGTAAAATGCATTCCTTTATGTAGTTCATAGTGAATGACGATAAAAGTAATAATAGATTTAGTGCTAATCCCTTTGATCTTGAACATTAGCGTACGCTGTCGTCACTTGAGATTTGTGGACGGTTAAAAACCTCAAATCTTGGCCTGAGGTATCGCACATTATCGGGTACTTGTGATGCGTGTTTGGACCGACACAAAAGCGGCGTGCTATATGCAAGAGCGTATAAGTGAGAAATTGGGGAAAACGGTGGAAAAACCTTTTTTGGCTTCCACGGCCGTGTTTTCTTTGATTAAGTTACAAACCATTATGCGGGAAATGGAAACCCTCCTGCAGCGTTCAAGAGTCAAGAGTCAAGGTAAAAGGGGAAGTGGTCAGACTTTCAATGACAGATGAGTGTAAGAGCTGTGGTCACAGATAAACCACATCTATTTTCATTCAGATGCAGTTATTTGTGGCACCCTCAATAAACATCGCAGTAGGGTTTAAGTCAGGTTAGGCTCCGACTGATAAAATGAGGAAAACAATAAGTCCAGACCAGGTTTATATCAAGTCAAGGGTACGGCTTATATGCGCACAAATTAGACTTGACATGCATGAAAGTCCAGACCAGCTTTATATTAAGTTTTTTTCTTTTGTTTTTTTTCTTTTCGATAAGGTTTAAGTCAGGTTAGGCTTCTACTGATAAATCGAGGCAAACAATAAATCCAGACCAGGTTTATATCAAATCAAGGGTGCGGCTTATATGCGTACAAATTAGACTTGACTTGCACGAAAGTCCAGACCAGCTTTATATCAAGTCCTTTCTTTAGTTTTTTTCTTTCCGATTGGGTATAAGTTTGGTTAGACTGATACTAATAAAAAGAGGCAAACACTAAATCCAGACCAGGTTTATATTAACTCAAGGGTACGGCTTATATGCGCGCAAATTAGACTTGACATGCACAAAAGTCCAGACCAGCTTTATATTAAGTTTCTTCTTTTGTTATTTTCTTTTCGATAGGGTTTAAGTCGGGTTAGGCTTCGACTGATAAAAAGAGGCAAACACTAAGTCCAGACCAGGTTTATATCAAATCAAGGGTAGGGCTTATACGCGCACAAATTAGCCTTGACTTGCGCGAAAGTCCAGACCAGGTTTATATCAAGTTTTTTTCTTTTGTTTTTTTCTTTTTGATAGGGTTTAAGTCGGGTTAGGCTTTGACTGATAAAATGAGGCAAACACTAAGTCCAGATCAGGTTGATATCAAATCAAGGGTGCGTCTTATATGCGCACAAATTAGACCTGACATGCACAAAAGTCCAGACCAGCTTTATATGAAGTTTTTTTTCTTTTCGATTGGGTTTAAGTTGGGTTAGGCTTCTAGTGATAAAACGAGACAAACACTAAGTCCAGACCAGGTTTATATCAACTCAAGGGTACGGCTTATATGCGCACAAATTAGACTTGACATGTACGAAAGTCCAGACCAGCTTTATATCAAGTCCTTTCTTTTGTTTGTTCTTTTTGATAGGGTTTAAGTCGGGTTAGGCTTCTAGTGATAAAAAGAGGCAAACACTAAGTCCAGACCAGTTCTATATCAAGTCCTTTCTCTTGTTTTTTTTCTTTTCGATAGGGTTTAAGTCGGGTTTGCCTTCTACTAATAACATGAGGCAAACACTAAATCCAGACCAGGTTTATATCAAATCAAGGGTATGGCTTATATGCGCACAAATTAGACTTGACATGCACGAAAGTCCAGACCAGCTTTATATCAAGTCCTTTCTTTTGTTTGTTCTTTTTGATAGGGTTTAAGTCGGGTTAGGCTTCTACTGATAAAAAGAGGCAAACACTAAATCCAGACCAGGTTTATATCAAATCCTTTCTCTTGTTTTTTTTTTAAACTTCCACTTGTTCTCTTCCTTACCCAAGCAGAATGCGTAAAATGCATACGCCCACTCCAGACATATTTGTCCACTCGCAAGTTTTGATGTCTAAGATAGGCCACGTTGAGAATAATAATTGAGCAATAAGGAAATGGAGAAAGCAATAATATTCAGCATTATTGCATTCACATGTGACTGCTAAATCCTCTCCGAACAGTTTCTAATGGATTCCGTATGGGAGGCGGTGGTGTGGTAACAACATAAATGTAGCTAAAGCTCCAGTGTTGTGGCTGGTGGGATTAGGTCTCTTTTCAAGCGCTCTAAGGGGCTCGGTGAGATAAACCGAAATAGCGGCTCATCTAACCATTTAAGTACACGGGCTGACATGCGTGAAGGACTTGTAAAATCTTCGGCTTCCACTCGGAGCCGACGACTAGTGGCGAACAATGCCAAAGACCACGCAGACCGCTTAGAGTAGCTTTAACGGAAGAGCTCCAGTTGGCGGCTCCGTTCCCACCAGTCCAAGAATGCGTTTCACCACAAAAACCTCTTTAGCACGCTTAACAGTATACACAGTGTGCCCGTAAAGCACCATTGCTGTCTTGTGCCATGGTTTTGAATTTCACAGGCAATATTACATTTATTCATCTTAATATTTCACTCTTTTGTCTTACTGAGTTCCTTCGATGCGAAATCGTGTGCCCAGAATGGACGACTTTACAGAAATGGTGGCATTTTTGCTCAGTTTTCTTTCATGGAATGATAAATGTTCGTTAATTTTCTGAACCGCTTATCCTCAAGGGTGCTTGACCCTATCCCGGATGTCTTTGGGTACCCAGCGGGGGACACCTTGTGGCCAGCCAATCGTAGGGCGTGAGTAGACAAAGGACAACCAATCATACTTCGGGTTCGAATCCAGGTCGGTCCACCTGTGTGGAGTTTGTATGTTCTCCCTTGGCCTGCGTGGGTTTCCTCTGGGTACTCCGGTTTCCTCCCACATTCCAAAGACATGTATGATAGGCTGATTGGACACTCCAAATTGCCCCTAGGTGTTAGTGTGACTGGTTGTCCGTCTCCTTGTGCGTTGGGATTGGTTGGCCACCGCTTCTAGCCCGTAGTCAGCTGGGATAGGCTCCAGCACCCCCGCGACTCGATAAATCGGTTTAGAAAACGAACGAATGAATGAACCAGCTAGCCTAGCATGCAAATTTTTGGGATATGGGAGGAAATCGGAGTACCCGGAGAAAACCCACGCAAGCCTGGGAGAACATGCAACAGAGTAAGGACTGACCTCAGATCAAACCCTCGACCCCAAAACTGTGAGGCTGACGTGTTAACTACTCGGCCGCCTGCCAAACCTTTTAATTGAAATTTTTAGTTATTCTTTTTTTGGGGTATTTTGTTTAATTGGACTAGTTGGATGTAGCTTGGCACAGGAGTAGACGTTGAGTGCCGCTCCCACATGCTGCCACAGGGATTCATCTCATTCCCTTCTCAGGCTGAGCCAAAATTACACAGAATCCCACATCCGTGAATTTATCATGCAGTTGCAAGGAGTGCCGTCGTAATACCAAAATTGGGACTTTAGTGTAATACGTGCATCAAGTGCCTCAATTCTGCTCTGGCAAAAAGTGTTTGGGTTTGATTTATTTAATAAGGGACAGCACATACTAATGAACATATTCATTTAAATGAACATGTATACAGTGATACCTCGACATACGAGCAATTTGAGATACGAGTAAAATTTGGGGCAAATATTTATCTTGAGATATGAGACATATTTTGATATACGAGCAGACAGCGGACGCGAGAGGCTGCTCATAAGAATATCATGGCCACTGTCTTTCTGGTCGCAACTGCCTCGTTTAATGTCTCTACGAACGTTGCATTTTTTCAGTGTTTTTTTTCCATTAGTCAGTGCGAATGGCGGAGCTTGTTCGCTAATACGAGAGGAGTATATACTACTTCTCGTTGCCAAGTGGTCATGCGTTATCCTATTGTGAGGACTTTGGTGTGCATCATTTTGGGAATATTTTGAAGGGAAGACCAACAAACAACCCTCGATAGGTTGCATCTGAAAGTCAGGTTGGAGGCGGGGCAAATAGAGCCAACCCGGGAACGAATTAATTTGTCTTTAGTTCATTCCTATGGGAAACATTTATTTGAGTTACGAGTAACTCGACATCTTGAGGTACCACTTTATTTATATATTTATTCATGTATTTATTTATTAACTTACTTATTACCTATCTATTTATGTCTAAAATGCCTTTCCTATTTCTGCATCCTCACCCTCTGGCTACTGTGACAACGAAATTTCCCGAATACGGGATGAATAAAGTTATCCAATCCAATGTAAGATTGTAGCTGGCTAATTTCCATCTTTAGTCCCTTGTTTAGGTTGAAGATAAACGATGACACGTACTACACACACACACACACACACACACACACACACACACACACACACACACACACACACACACACAAGTAGCACAGTTTTAGATAGCATTGTGATCGCAATATTGTTCGTCTAACAGCCAGGCTTAAAGATGATTGGCCAAGAGGTTCAGAGACGGGAGTTCACGAATGCTAATTGGTATTGAGTTCCAGGAAACTACACAGTCACCTCTAGAGCCAGCCCTTGTTGATGTGTCCTATCTCATTTCAGTCTTTACATCAGTTTCTGTCACATTTGTGTGTGTAGCCCTTTAAGACATGCAGGGTAAGGGTCAGAAAGCAAATAAAAATCAATAGATATGTCGATCAGGAAAAAAGTGCTAGTAGCAAAATTGGACATGATAGCGGGACCTATTGTGCTATACTAGTTGCAAGCTGGAAACATTTGTACTGTCATTTTATGGTATTTGTGAATTAAAAATCCCACAATTTTGACGCCGGTTCTGTGAATTTGTTGTCATAAGTCCTTCTTCTAGCGCTGCTGTGAGTCATAGTGAAATTCACTCTCATTCCAAAGGTCTTGTGCCATTCCCCAAAAATGTCAACCTCTCATGAGTACTCGCTCAACTAGGGCTTTTTAATTAACTTGATGTGACATAAACCATGTTTTACTACTTCACTAAAAGCTCCGATGGTTCATTTGCCCGCCACTCAGCGTACGTGTGCTCTCAATATTGCAACTTTTTTCCGTTGACACTGTGGCAATAAAGGAAAATTATTACTTTGTTTGTTTAACTTGCCCAAATTATCGCTTTGAGTATGACCATTTTGTGTTGTTTTTTAAATTCTTTCTAAAATAATAAATTAAAATGAAACAAACTTAAATCCACAGATGTTTAAAAACAAGACCTTCCCCTGTAGGAGGATCTTTTTTTTGTAATTATTTTTTTAATTAGCTTACTTTCTTAAACTTTTTGTTAAATCTGCGAATTTCTTACAGTAATTAGTGAGCAGAAAATACTAACACTTTGCAATTGGATGACATGATATATTTGTGTGTATATATACATATACAATGGTACCTCGACATACGAGTGCCCCGACATACGAGCAATTTGAGATACGAGTAAAATTTTGAACAAATATTTGCCTTGAGATAAGAGACAAATTTTGATATAAGAGCAGACTGCGTACGCGAGAGGCTGCTCATAAGAACATCATGGCCACTGTCTCTCTCCCTGCAACTCCCTCGTGTAATGTTTCTACACGAGCACTGGGCGGAGCGTTGCATTTTTTTCAGTGTTTTTTTCCCCCCGTTAGTCAGTGCGAATGGCGGAGCAATCGCTAATACGAGAGGAGTATACTAGTTCTCCTTGGCAAGTGGTCGTGCGTTATCCTATTGTGAGGACATTTGTGTGCATCATTTTGGGAATATTTTGAAGGGAAGACAAAAGCAAACAACCCTCGATAGGTTGCATCTGAAAGTCAGGGTGGAGGCGGGGCAAAAAGAGCCAACCCGGGAGAAGAAAGGTATCAAAATGTCAAACAAAATTAGAATTAAGTTAAGTGTTAGGTTAGATGAAACTTATTTTTGAGTGTGTCTGCATCGTAATCCAAGTTCATTTAAATTTGTTTGTTATATTACGAGCGCGTTGCCGTGCAAAAAGTGCCCCCCCCCCCACTTTTGAACCGATTCGGAATCACCGAAACAGCCAACACGATCTAACCATGAGAAACCGTTAGGAAATGATGCAGGATATAGTAGCATAGTTAACCGTTTGCAGATGTATGCAGATGAGCCCTTCGGCCGTTTGAATCCCTTGCGGGTGGCTAATTGTCCTAAAAAGCAATGGGCGGAGCCTCACGCCGGAGACCTGCTGTGTTCGAACCAATCTCCTCGGTGGGCTCGCCGCTCTAACGGTAGCATCGGGAAAGAGCGAATGGGGAATGAAATGGAGCGTGTTCAGGAAAGAGGGTTTACTGCGGAGTGAAAAACCCTTAAAGCGGGCCTCAACACGCCAACACAAAGAGGTTGGGAAGGACACAGGCTGAATCAAATTTGAGGCTTGTTGTTGTTGGGTTTTTTTTCAGTTTTTTTTTATTTTTCCTTGTTCTTTTTTACTTTGCAGTTCCTTAAAATTTCCAAGAATTTGAAAAGCCTTACGTGTTGTACATCTTTAGATATATTTAGGTTTTAAAGAAAACAGATGTCTATCTGTATGTATGTATATATAGATATTTATGTGTGTATATGCATGTGTACATGTCTCTTCTCTCATTTGCCGAACCGCTTCATCCTCATTAGGGTCGCAGGGGTGCTGGAGCCTATCCCAGCTGGCTCCGGGCCAGAGGCGGGGGACACCCTGAATTGGTGGCCAGCCAATGGCAGGGCACAATGAGACATACAAACAATCACTCGTAGCTAGGGGCAATTTAGAGTGTCCAATCAGCCTAGCATGCATGTTTTTGGAATGTGGGAGGAAACCGGAGTACCCGGAGGAAACCCACGCAGGCCCGGGGAGAACATGCAAACTCCACACAGGTGGATCGACCTGGACTTGAACCCAGGACCCTAGAGCTATGAGGCCCACACGCTAACCACTCGCAACACCGGGCCGCCCAATACATATTAAATCGCTATGAAAAAGTAGAATCGACGCATTAAAAAAAGTACCGAGAACCACATAACGTAAGGATACCGTTAGTCACAGGTGTCAAAGTGGCGGCCAGGGGGCCAAATCTGGCCCGCCTTATCATTTTGTGTGGCCCGAGAAAGTAAATCATGAGTGCTGTCTTTCTGTTTTAGGATCAAATTAAAATGAAAAGTATAGATGTATATTAAATTTCCTGATTTTCCTCTTTTAAATCAATAATTGTAAATTTTTAATCATTTTTTCTGTTTTTAGTTCAAAAATCATTTTTTAAAATCTAAAAATATATAAAAAAAGCTAAAATAAACATTGTATTAGAGCTATAAAAAACGGAATATTCAGTGCTTTTAATCCATTCATGAAAAAAAATCTAAATATTATATCTAAAATGGTCCGGCCCACATGAAAACCGAGAAGAAGTGCAGTCGGCATCTTGTATGACACGTCATCTTTCGTCCTTGATGGTTTTTTATTTTTTTATTTTTTGACCGTGGTTTTCATAGCAACTGCAGCCAACCAAGACCACTACATAATACTTTTTTTGCCCGTACACGAGCGAGAAATTTGTTTTGTGGTCTTTACGGATGGCATATTTTGAAGGCCACAGTTTTTCACGCTTGATTGTTCTCACTTTTTTTTTTTTTTTACACCTTTCTACAGTATGTGTCGGTCATTCACAAAGCAGTACGCTCTGCTATTGTTGTAAAATTCAGTCGTCCGTCACTGTGCGGTAGAGCTTGGTCTGTTCAACTATTACGTTTGTCTTCGTTTATTAGATTCTGCTTGTGTAACGTTGATTGTTACAGAATTTACATTTGGAAGATAATATGAGCAACAGAAACTTTTTTGTTCTCCGTCCATGGCAACATAGTAATTTAGTGCATACCTGTCAACCTCGACCAATTGTTCCCCTTATTAATGATTGCAATTCCCCTTATTGTTCAATTAAAAATGTACAAAAGCAACGCGGCACATATTTACTCACATAGGGCGTACGTAAAAGTCTAAAATTTTCTCCAAAGTGGACGGGGTGCTCAATCAGTCGGTGCAGTACATTCAAGATTCTGTAGATGTCGCTGTTTGACGCTGACAGCTTGACTGTGTGGGTACATTGCTTGCTGACGCGCTATATTTATATAGTGAAAAGGCATACACGATTGACATATCATGCTCAAAGCATGACAATATTAGCAATCGATGTTTTCGTCTGCTACCAGTGAGCGAGATGATCCAGATTAGATCGGAAATAGGTAAAACGAGATCGGTTTTACAAAAAAAACTTGCTTAAAAAAATCATGTACAAAAGTTGTTATACGGCGTACACAATTTGAAATGATCAAGAAACATAAAATATGGGAAAACGTCTGAGTTGACAGGTATGTTAGTGCAACCAAGCATCCGTTCTTTAAGTGTTCACGGCTGCAATGGTCACCAAGTTGAAGCTGTTGACTTTTCAAATGTGGTGAACCAAACTACTCTCATGGGAGAGAAAAAAATCATGTTAAACAGATGTTGGCGTAATGGCTTCAGCAGGGATTTACAAATTGTTAGGTTTCGTCTACCTTGTTCATCGGGTGTTTTTCACGGTGCGGAAAGTGTTTGTTGTTTGTTTGTCCTTGGTTTTATTTCCTTTTCAAATCATACAATTCGTGAAATAATAGCCATTTGTGTGATATTTCTCATGATGATCAAAACTGTGCGACAATACAGAAAATATCCCAATATGGGTCATTTTATAGCATGATGTCATAATATACATTTTATTTATGTGGTGAAAAATATTACAATTACGATCTTTTCCCTTACTCACTTTATTTTGAATTAAAATTAAACGGACCTGTTATTGCACTCAAAACTATTCCGTGTAACCAAGTGCAAAAGCATACATATTTTTGCTTAAATGTAAAGGTATTGAATTATCGACTATTTTTGACTAGTGGTTTTGAATTTTAGGACGGAGTTACACCATTTAATAATAATTGAATTAACATTATTGGAACCAATGGTGTTGTCTGTTGATTAGGTGTTGCTATTTTTCATTGTCTTACATGCATTACTTACATACTTTTGGCAGGGGGAGCCAATTGGTGAACTATTGCGTGGGGATAGAGAAATGTTGAAGCCGATTGGTTGTCCCATAAATCTAGTAAATTGGCAATTTTTTTTCACAAAATATGCATTATAGGGACAGGCCTAATTATGATAATTCTGTTGATAGTAAAATGTCAATAGAAAGTTTATCATATTTTCACGACTATAAGGCGCACTTAAAAGTCTTAAATTTCCTCCAAAATATAATCCAGTGTGCTTTATATATGGAAAAAAAATTAAAATGTGTCATTCATTGAGGGTGCGCCTTATAATGCGGTGCGCCTTATAGTCGTGAAAATATGGTACTCTATATCTTCATACTGACCATAACTGACTCAAAATAGTTTAAAATCTCTTTTTCTTCTTTGTTTCTTTTTGCCACATTATTAACCACATTTTAGGGGTGCATTCTATCAAAAAAACATGATTAAAATCTGATTAAATGCAGATAATGTTTCATTTTTTGGAAGGGACATGTTTAATCAATAAATAGGTCCATCTCAATGCACAGCTTTTTTTATTGCATTTTTAAAATGGTCAACGCAAATTCTCTTTTCTGAGACGCAAGCATAGTTTGTTTTTAATGCGTACTAGGCACAAAAAAAATCTCCCATGCTGTTGGTCCTGTCGTGAATAAACATGGCGGCTCCTTCATATTTATGCCGCATTTGTTCCATTGCATTGTTTATCGTATCGCCACAGCTTGGTGCAATGAATATTAATTTGTTGTGCAAAATGATCTGGTAAAGGCATCAGTTTTGTTTTTTTTTGCTCAATTTTATGAAAGGTTTATTTTTTTCCCTACATCTTATATTTTGGAATTATATATACATGGGTACTAATTTTTTTTAAAAAAATATTAGTCCGTCTCACCACAGAAAGCTGAGCATTTTGTTTGGGAAGCAAAGTGTTTTTGTGTTCAGGATGTTCTTTATCCGGTAACTGGACAAATGTGGGAGAGAGTGAATGATGTGATGGTGGAATAGAGCAAGATGAGTCACATTTTCTGTGAGGCACTGTTGTTTTCCACTGTTATTTTCTCACTTTAATGGCTTCTAAGTAATGGTAGGAAATGTTCATTTTTCATGTGAACTTTCTGTCTAACTTTAGCATTAGGAAAGTGCTTGAACATGAGTACATACACTTGGTAAAAGAATACTTTCTTAATGCAATAATTCATCAACAATGAATGGATTAAAGAAGAAAATTGAGCTATTTTTTTTAAGAATACATTTAAATACTCCAAATTGTTAGAATTTGAATGTACAGTAATCCCTCACCTTTTCACGGTTGAACTTTCGTGGCTTCAAAACATCGCAGATTTTTTTCTGGGGAAATTTATTTTTATCTTTTATTATTATTATTATTATTATTATTTTAAGTTCATAAAAATGTGAAAATCCATGCTGAAACTCGCAAGTGGAAGCAAGTCCAGTCTTCCGCTTGCTACTAGGACTCAGCACTGTAGAAAAAAAATATATTATTTTTATTTTTTTAAAGTTCAAACTCTTAACCAGAAGCCACTCTTGCTACTAGAACTCAGCACAGGAGATTTTTTAAATTTAATTTTTAATAGGGGTGACCCTACTTCACATTTTTTCAATTATCGCGGCCATGTTTGGTCCAGATTGACCGCAATATTCGAGGGATTACTGTATTTCATTTTCATATTTCTCTTGTGAAATCAAAATAAGACCTTTGAAGTTCTGTTTTTGTACTTTTAGAAACAATTATAAGCGTTTTTGATATTTTCCAATGGCAAATATGCAACACCTGAAATCGTGTCAACAGCGAGTGCATTTTCAATATGAAATTTGACAATCACACACGCACACACACGTCACATGAAAAAAAAACATGCTACCAGTGAGCCCTCCTGAAAATATGGGATTTAAAAGGATGAATGGAGCTATTAGAACATTATGTTGTTACTAACTGGGCATTAATAGAAGAAGAACATCGGAAAGCTTGTGCTTGGTCTTACTATATACGTGTATGAATATATAATATATTATTGACATAGTTTCCTGAGGGTTCACCATGTGTCAGGGATTTTGCTGGAGAGTAAATGTTCAAATTAGGATGTTAAGCGAAAAGGATAAATTAAAAAATACATGTTTTGGATTATAGATCTATATATTAAACGACAGAGACACATTATTACGATATAATTTTTATTCCGTAACACTCCCCCCTGTTGGAGCTTGTAAATGTATTCATTTAAAGAGAATTGAAAAAAATCAGAGTCTTACAAAAAAAATAAAAAAATAAAAATGTGATATTTATGTATGACTGAAGTATTTTTTGCTGGTCAAAACAAATCTGGACATCACCATGCAACTATTTGTCAGTGTGGGGTATGCCATATTGCTGTGTCAAAATGCACATAGTGTCTTCATTTAGATCGAGAGTATGTAAAAAAACAAGCAAAAAAATGATGGATTGTCACGTATTCTATTACACACGCTATGAGTTTTCTATTACAGGCCTGGGGCCTCACTTGTCAAGACCAGGCAAAAAAAGGTCTTGAAAATGCATGTGTATGTAACTTCCTTCACAAAGTAGGTGAGCTATATGAAAAAAATAAAAAAAATCTAATAAATAAATGTAAACCAAAAAAATCTACTCCTGCATTTGCCCCAATTTGGAAAAATGTCCAACTGGTTAATAGTTTTTTTTTCACTTTTTGCCTGTACAGTGGTACCTCAAGATACGAGCTTAATGCGTTCCGAGACTGAGCTCGTATGTCGATTTTCTCGTAACTCAAACGAACGTTTCCCATTGAAATGAATTAAAAACAAATTAATTCGTTCCAACCCTCTGAAAAAACACCCATAACGGGATATTGGATTGGAAAAACATTTTTATTTGTTCTAATTCGCTATTTATTAACAAAGTAACAAATAACTAGTGCTCTAATAGTAATAAAATGTGTTTAATTGTACTAAAATTAGATGGATTTCGTGGAGGGGAGAGAGGGGGGTGTTTTTTTGCACGGCAACGCGCTTGTAACATAACATAAACAAATTGAAATGAACTTGGATTACAATGCAGCCACATTCAAAAATAAGTTTAATCGAACCTAACACTAAACTTAATTCTAATTTTGTTTGACATGTTTATACCTTTCTTCTCCCGGGTTTGCTCTATTTGCCCCGCCTCCACACTGACTTGGTGCCAAATATAAGTAGCTCTGCGTATGTTTTCTCTGTTTATCAGGTTAATAATTCACCCACTTGCATTTCTTTTTTCTTTTTTTTTGGTCCTTTGGCATGTCAACACAAATAAAGCCACATAGCAGTTTTCTTTTTGCAGAAGGATATTTTAAAAGTTTCATTTTTAAAATGATTAAGATGGACAGTCATTTTTTTTGGTGGCATCTGCCCTGTTATGGAAAAATAAACATTACATAAATTACAATTATAATTGTGTTTGAGTTTGAGCTATTTAATAAAAGGAAAAAAACATATTAATGAACATAAACATTTAAATAATTGTTTTTACTTTGCTGATATTTCATCTGATTTATTAAATTATAATTATTTTGAACTGGAGATGACATTTTTAGACCTAAATTTCATTATTACACGACAATTAGCATTTTACAATGATTTTTCTTCCAATAATTCAATGAGTTTAATCAGCAAAAGTAGAAAAAGACAATTAACAGGTGCTAAAGAGTCTATGTATTGTTTGGGATATCAGGCACATATTTAAAGCAAAATTATTATTTTTTTGTATTCGCTGTACTACAGAAAATGTTTGAAGCTGTCAATTTAGTTGGTGAAAGCCCCAAACTTTTTCAAGGGTGTACAAATTAAACATCCAGCAGGAATAGTTGTAAGTGAGGTTTTAATTATATCTAGAGTAAATAAATGATTGGTAGTAGTATCTCCCCCTATAAATTAAAATGACGCATCTAATTTTCGACATGGCAAGATGGAAATCACTTCTCCTGTTGCTGTTCTTAAACAGTCTTGGTTAAGAAGGTCAGAAGTGTAGTTTGCTGCCTGCTGACATCTGATCTCCATCCTGGTGTGCTGTCAACGAGATCTTCCAGATTTACGAAGTTCACATTTTATTGCAATCTGTTGTACATCTTAATTTGGATGTCCTTCCTTCGATAACCTGATTGGAATTAAGGACTTTATGGATGACATTTACAGGTGGAATTTTAGATGTACTACATTACAATGAAAACCTTTTCCTAACTGCCCGTTGACGTAACAATTTATGGGGTCAAATTTGTATACAGTAATACCTCGACGTATGAGTGCACCGACATACGAGCAATTTGAGATACGAGTAAAATTTTGAGCAAATATTTATCTTGAGATACGAGACAAATTTTGATATAAGAGCAGACAGCGGACGCGAGAGGCTGCTCATAAGAATATCATGGACACTGTCTCTCTACCCGCAACTCCCTCGTGTAATGTCTCTACGAGTACTGGGCGGAGCCTTGCATTTTTTCAGTGTTTTTTTTCCTGTTAGTCAGTGCGAATGGCGGAGCAATCGCTAATACGATAGGAGTGAATACTACTTCTCGTTGGAAAGTGGTCATGCGTTATCCTATTGTGAGGACATTTGTGTGCATTATTTTTCAGAATATTTTGAAGGGAAGACAAAAGCAAACAACCCTCGATAGGTTGCATCTGTAAGTCAGGGTGGAGGCGGGGCCAATAGAGTCAACCCGGGAAAAGAAAGGTATCAAAATGTCAAACAAAATTAGAATTAAGTTCAGTGTTAGGTTAGCTTACATTTATTTTTGAATGTCTGTATCGTAATCCAAGTGCATTTAAATTTGTTTGTTATGTTAAGAGCACGTTGCTGTGCAAAAAGTCTCACCTCTACAAAATAAATAATTTTAGGACTATTAAACAATATAACCAACAGTTATTTGTTATTCTTAATAAATGGCGAATTAGAAAAAAATATGTTTTTTCAGCGAGTTGGAACGAATTAATTTGTTTTTAGTTCATTTCTATGGGAAACGTTAATTTGAGATAAGAGTAAATCCACATACTAGCTCAGTCCCGGAATGCATTAAGCTCGTATCTCAAGGTACCACTGTATAGCAGTATCTATAAATTAATGGTAAGATTTTCAGGCTATTGTGTATAGCTTTTATTGTGACGAGCTCCAACTGAGGCCACTCTGGAAAGCAGCTAGCTGGTGGTAAAAGTAGGCCATGCTCCCCGTTGTGCCACCTATGGGGCCTACTTCCCTTTTGCTATTTGTTCCGTTTTCTCTGCTGCCTTCCTATACTAAGCTCTCGCTATACGGTATTGGGCCTCAACTGTTACGGAACATTTTAAACAGACAGTCAAATAATGTAAGGGCGTTTCACAACCAGATGTCCTACCGCTTTGATTCGACATGATTATTTTTCCATGCTAAACTCAAGAATAAGCCTTACATGCTGATTAAGTGTGAAATTGAAGAGAAGATAATTGTGCAACCATAGAGGTGCCATTTCTGAGCACTTGAATGCCACACCACCGTAGTACTGAGGTAGAATCTGTATATATGTGTGTGTGTATGTATGTATATATATATATATATATATACACATACATATATATATATATATATATATATATATATATATATATACATATATATATATATATACATATACACACATATATATATACACATACATATATACATATACATATATATACACACACACATATATATATATATACATATACGTATATATGTGTATATATATTTATATATTATATATGTATATATACATATATATACATATATATATGCACATATATATACATATATATACATATACAGACACTCCTCAACTTACGAACGCAATTGGTTCCGAGCGATTGTTCATAAGTTGAATTTGTTTGTAAGTTGATTTAGTGCTATATTTTGTATTATAATTTATGTTTAAGGCCTATATAAGTATATTGAAGGTTTATATAAGTGCATTTGTATGTTTAAGGCTTGTATAAGTAACACGCATTGGTTTGTACTGAAAAAAAAAAAATTTAATAAAATGGAGAGAATATGTACAGTACTGTAGAGAGAGAGATAGATTTATGTATTAGAAACTGGCCAAAAGAAGCGACCTAATGACGATTGCACAGTTTTCTTCTTTTTTTCATCATAAATGATGCAGTAGCACTGTATGGCATCATTCAATTGATTTGCAAACTTTGTGCAACGTTCAATATTTGGGTCCTGCTGCTCGATCTTTCTGTTTATAAATGGTACTGAATGTGCAACGCTCACCACTTTCTGACGCGCATCAAGCTTCGTTATTATTGCCACTGGTTTCAAATGAAATGGCTTGCCTCTTCCTTGCAACTCCCTCAATAGAAGCCTTTAGCTTTTTACCAACCATATTCAATATTGGATGCATGAGATATTTAATGATACAAATGAAAAAGGTTCTTTGCACACTGGAGATACATTCACGCACTTCTTCTTCGTTGCAATGCGGAAGGTAGATGCTGGGTGAGCTGAGCTCTCACAGCGCCAGGCGTCGGTATTAGCGGCGGAAAGAAGTACTACTCTGAAAAAGACGCGAAATACAAAATTGGACTTGCGAACATTTTTGGACTTAAACGCAATTTGCAGACATGTTCGTATGTACCGTTGTTCGTAAGTTGAATGTTCGTAAGTAGGGGAGCGTCTGTACACATATATACACACACCTATACATATACATATACGTATATATGTATATATATATTTATATATTATATGTGTGTATATATATATGTGTATATATATACATATATACATATACGTATATATATATGTATATATATGTGTATATATATATTTATATATTATATATGTATAAACCTGTGTATATATATATATATACACATATTTATATACACTAACTGGAAGAGACGTGTAAAAAAAAAGTGGCCAAATGAGAAGGAAACATTTGTGAAATCCCCAAAAAAATCTTTTAAATACTATATTTTAAATGCTCTCATGGAACTAACTCCATTACGCAGTGGAACCTCACAAATAAAGCCTTCAAAAAGAGAACACTATGAAATGTAACTGTTGTTAGGGGATGAGGAAGTATTGTGGTTGAGAAGTTAAATTGCATAAAAAGCTACTATAGCTTCAAAGATAAGGTGCGTTGTATTTTTCATGCATTTAACATTTTTTTCTTCCACTCGTCATTTTTTACTTTGGTTGTATTTAAAATTCCCAACTACAATTCTTGTCTTTTAAAAGAATAGCTGCAATATACCAACTTGTTGGGGCTTAAATACTCTTACATTTTGGGGGATTTCGTAACTAGGATTTTGTATTTTTCATGTTGGGCCGGAATTAGTAAATCAAAGGCAACTGAAAATTTCCTATCTACGACTGTAGACGTGACTTTTTATATTACTTATGTTTTTACTGGGAAAACGCACTTTGTGGAGTACCACCACCAATTTCGTTATACGCAGCTGTGTATGATGACAATAAAGGCTTTTGTTTTGATTTGATTAGAGTACCGAGGAAAAAAATACAATTATTTGAATACTAATTGTTTTTCCTCAGAACGGCCTGCTCGCTAAAGTTAAAGTAGCTTGATTGCTAATCCACGAGATGGCTTATTTTTCTTCATCCTCGCTACCATTTGCTTTTATGCTTTTGTCCTGATTTAACATGCCTCAGCGGAGGCTGTAATGCATGTCGCTTGCATGCTGTGGGCACGTGACTGCTGGTCACGCAAGTACATAGCGTGAATTCACCTCCTCTCTTTGCTCCCATTTGCTCATTTTCTCCTCACATGACTCCTCTTAGTCACGAACATGGATTATTTATGATGTTGCCCGCTCTGTGCCAAGATCGTTTTATTCAGCCGGAAATGTTGGAAAAACTTTTGCTAATATTCCCCTTTTGACTTTCCCTTTCTTTGTGCCCTTGGATTGAGTTCTGATGTTTATTCCAGAAAGGTCCGGATTTATTCTAAGGAAACAATTAGTGAAGCAAATTAGTCTATAGTATTTGATGGCTCAATTTTCCCAAATTTTCAGCAGAACCGCCTGCGTATGTTGGTTTTATATTCAGTTACTTTGTATAGTGGTACCTCGACCTACGAGCAGCTCTACCTACGAGATGCTCGAGATACGATGAAAATTTCGATCAAATAATTCGCCCTAGATACGAGAAACATTTCGAGATGCGAGAAAGCCAGGTGGCCATGACATGAGAGGCTGTTTATCATTGTAGCGCACTGTCTTTTTTTGCCGCACCTCTTTCGTGTATAACATATCTACGAGCACTGAACGATTTATTCAGACGAGTTTCGACCAGGAAACACAACGCGCATGCGCGGGAAAAAAGAGGGCTTTCTGGGTAATGAAGTATACTCGTGCACACAACACCGATATCCAATGGCATTCTTTCTCAGAATAAAACTTCATTACCCACAATCAATACATGGGTAGGCTGAGCTGTTGCGTTTTTCCTTCCTTAGCCTGTTAGCTCCCGCGATCGCTCATTCAAGACTACTTCTCGTTGGCAAGTGGTAGTGCGTTATCCTATTGGGAGGACATGTGTGCATCATTTTCGGAATATTTTGAAGGGAATACAACAGCAAACAGCCCATCGATAGCGAACGTGAGGGTGGAGGCGTGGCAAACAGCTAACCCGCCCAGAACGAAGGTAAAAAAAATTACAACAAAATTAGAATTCAGTTTTGTGTAAATTTACATTAAACGTATGCTTGAGTGTGTCTGTATATATTAATCCAAGTTAATTTAAATTAGTTTGTTCAGTTACGAGTGCGTTATCGTGGAAAGATACCCCCCCTCCCCTCTCCTTCTGTCCCTCTCTGTACCCTCCGCGAAATCTGCCCAATTTTAATATACTATTAAATACATTTTATCACTATTAAACCACTAGTTATGTGTTACTTTGTTAAAAGATGGCGAATTAGAAGAAATAAAACTTTTTTCCAATCCAATATCCTGTTTTGGGTGTTTTTTCAGAGGGTTGGGACGAATTAATTTGTTTTTATTTCATTTCAATGGGAAACATTCGCTCGAGTTACGAAAAGCTCGACATACGAGCTCCATCCCGGAACGGGAAAATACAGTACTGTGCCAATACATTTTTATAAAAGAACCCAACAACGACCAAGCACATACTATGTACTTATATGTTTGCCAGAAAAGTACTGGTAGAAATGTTCACTTTTTAATATTTATTGCTTTGTTGACATTCAAATTGAATTATGTGAGCTGCTCTGTTGTCAATGGGATGAAGAATTCTGAATTGATTTTATATTTTTGTTTTTTTCTCTCTGTATTTCTAAAGTGATGGAGCCCATGACGGTTACTACGTCGTTGGGGGGACCAGATGAGTTTGATCGCAATGCCCCACGGATTTGTGGGGTTTGTGGCGACAAGGCCACTGGCTTCCACTTCAATGCGATGACCTGTGAGGGTTGTAAAGGCTTCTTCAGGTAAGTCATGAGAATAGATGTACTCGTATCATACCTTTCTCTTTTAATCTCGAAAAAAATAGGATTTTAGAAAATGCCTGATAACAGCTATTTTTTTAATTACTTCTGGGAAATATTGTGTTTCAAATTTCTTTCTGCTGGGATTCATTTAAATAGAGGTTATGTTGATCCCTGTACAATTTTAGAAGGCGTGATATGGGTGTTGAATATCACCATACACGACTGGTATTATTGCAATCAAAGATGTCGGTAATGACACACACTTGATTTAATTGATTTATAATTCAATTTGAACCTTATTTCTGAACAATTTTCCATACTTATCAACCTCGGTGAATTGCTCCCATTATAAATGATTGCAATTCCTCTAATTAAGCAATAAAAAAGTACAAATGCAGTGCAGCACATATTTACTCACATAGGGCGCACTTAATAGTATAAAATTTTCTCCAAAGTGGACGGGGTGCCTAATCAGTATGCACTAAATTCGGGATTCTGTAGATGTCGCTGTTTGACGCTGACAGCTTGGCTATTTGGGTACATTGCTTGTTGATCCGAATTAGAGCCGAAACGGGTAAAACGAGATCGGTTTTACAAAAAAACGTACTTAAAAAATCCTGTACAAAAGTTGTCATACGGCGTACACAATTTGAAATGATCAAAAAACGTATAAAATACAGGAAAAATGTATAAGTTGCCAGGAATGCTTTTCAGTCTCAGTAATGGTCTGTTTTGGAGTGTAACTCATCTCATGTTTTACTCTGTTTACAGGCGAAGTATGAAGCGTAAAGCCGCTTTTACCTGCCCATTCAATGGAAGCTGCACCATCACCAAAGATAACCGACGTCACTGCCAGGCCTGCCGACTCAAGCGCTGCATTGACATTGGCATGATGAAAGAATGTGAGCAGAACTCTGACTTGTTGACACATTAATTTTTGGGGGGCAGAGGACGTAACAAATATTTACCGTATTTTGCTATTTAATATACCCGGGTATATTAAATGATTTTTGCTTTTTTGAGCCTCCTGTTTGTGCGCCATTTAATATACCCCTGCCGTTTAATATACCCGGGTATATTAAATGGGGGTGGGGGGTATATTAAACTGCAAAATACGGTAGTGTTAGTGTTGTTGTTGTTGTTGTTGTTAGTGTTAGTGTTGTTGTTAGTGTTAGAATTACAGTGTTGTTGCTACCGTATTTTGCCGTTTAATATACCTGGTTATATTAAATGATTTTTGCTTTTTTGAGCCTCCCGTTTGGATTGGATAACTTTATTCATCCCGTGTTCGGGAAATTTCATTGTGACAGTAGCAAGAAAAGGCATAGTTGTATGTTAGACAGTACAGTCGCAAAGGCCGCAGAACAACAAAGCAAAAGCACAAAGTACAAAGCAAATCAAGGTAAATGGGATCATTAAGAATCACCAAATCAAATCATTAAGACAGAAAAGCAGCAAAAACACAAAACGAGCAAGCGTGGACGGAGCTACCGCCACCGGCTGCCACTTGAACGGCGCCATTTTGGTTGCGGTAGCAAAAACGGATACAGACTCAAAAGACGTAAAGTTGGACAAAAAACTGGTAACCACACACAGTCTTCCACAAGATGGGGAAATTCTGCAGACTGTGACCGAGGTAGAGAATATGCAGAGTTGCTTATCCGCACAGTTCCTCAGTAGTCTGGAGCTGAAGACAACAGTAGCAGAGTAGAGCCCCTCGACTCCGTTGCTGGTAAGCGCCAACAGCTCTTCCATCTTATCCCATGATGGAATGGTTGGTCAGAAGCGTTGCCTCTTCTCCCGGCACTTTTGTCCAGCTCCGAAAAATAATTTAAAAAAAATACCCAGGTATATTAAATGGGGGGTATATTAAACAGCAAAATACGGTAGTGTTAGTATTAGAGTGTTGTTGTTTGTGTTAGAGTTAAAGTGTTGTTGTTACCGTATTTTGCCGTTTAATATACTCTGGTACGGGTATATTAAATGATTTTTGCTTTTTTGAGCCTCCCGTTTGTGCGCCATTTAATATACCCCTGCCGTTTAATATACCCCTGCCGTTTAATATACCCAGGTATATTAAATGGGGGAGGGGGGTAATTTAAACGGCAAAATACGGTAAATACATTATTTTTTTGCCTACAAATCACTCTCTGGTGAGGGTTTGTATTGTGGTTAGGATGTCAGCTCAGTGAAACGCTTCGGGTTAGGAAAAGAGTTTCCTTCCTGCATGGGGTTTAATCAAAAAGTTAAAGACATTCAGTGGGAGGGAGCCATGAAGATAACATCAATAGAATCAAGTGGAGTGTGAAAATGGACCTGATTTGCCATGACAGTAAGAGCTAGGAAATGTGGGAAATCTTTGTTTAAGCGTCTCTGGCTAAAGCTAATGAATTTACAACAGTCTCTGAAGACGAGGTGCGACTTGGGCTAAGTTTAGAACTTGCCGTGACAAGTAGTGACGTTAAGAGAATATGACGAATGGGAAGCGAAGCAAAGCGTCCGGGTGAAGCCACAATACGTACCGCCAGGCCTTCGAAAAACAATTGCGTGCTGACATCTGTCAATACGAGATGTGGTGAAGTTTTATACATTTTGTGGCGTCTTCTTGGCTTCCCAGCAATGCATTGGCACCATGTCCTTTCTCAGTATTTCACAGTGTCCTGATGGTGGGCAGAAAATGAGAAACGCTGCGGTTATTGTGGTGAATTTATTTTTTTTAAACGCTCATTTTTAGCATCAACGTTTCTGCTTTAGTTTTGATGTGCGTAGTTATGCGATGGAGCTTGCCAAAAGTTTCAACGTTGTTGTTTTCAACTCCTTGTGAACATTGTTTTCGGGAAGGAAGAATCGCAACAAAGCCAAGTTCGTGGGCCATTTATCTGTTGGTGGGCTTTCATCTCGGAGGAAAACAACATTGGGAATCAAAACAGCTCAGATTGCGTGAACAGATGTAAACGTTTCAGGAGTTTTTGGGCGGACCACTTGGATCAGATCATATTGATTATATACCCACTTTGTTCAAAATATTGCTATGCAATAAATCTTGAATTGTGAAAAAAAACACAAAACTAGACCTTGCAGAAATAAAACTATGGTCAGATTTGGACTCGGCACCCCAGATTTTCAGAACAACAATATATTTCCGTACTAGTGAAATTGCTTGCAGTCCCGCATAATAAATTGAAAACGTTGTAGTAGAGCTGGGCGATAAAACGATAATAATTACCGTGAAATATTTTTTTTGAACGACAATATTAAAAACTTTTGAGAAAAATTCAAGAGTTATAAACTGTAATTGCACCACACGACCACCAGGAAAACGGTGGCGCTGTTGCGAGATGAACGCTAGTTCCAGACCAACGCTCAGGAGAAGAGGATGATGGGGAAATGTGTTTTTAGCATGTTGGCAATCGAGGCTAAATGAATGCAAAAGGACAATAACACAGTCAAAATAACAGATTATGAGATGCAGGACAACACCGAGCCAATCGACTAAAAGATCCAAGTGAATTCTCCAAGCCATTTTCTTTCCTTTTTTTAAATGCCTCATAGTTACCGATTATTACGACTATTAATACTCATTGAAAAATGTCCTTAACCCACTGTCCTTTTGCGGACAGCCAGTAATATTTTTCTTACTTGATATCAAGGTGTTTCCCCATTTTATGTAAATATTATGAAAACGTTGCAAAATTCTAAAACTTGTTATATTGGCTTAAACTGGGTTAAGTTCATCCAACTTTGTTTATTTTATTTTTTTTGTAAATGGCCATTTATGAGGTAAATTTACAGTTTATTTTTGAAAGGCTGAAAATAGTCTGCTTGCCAATGGTGAATAAGTCTTGAGTTAATTATTTTAATTATTTCATATTGCACAGCAACGTTCGGTTTGAAGGCAAATTTATAAAAATAAAAACTGTCAACATTTCTGCCGGTTTTATTATTTATTTTACGTGTCGTTTGACAAAATGTCACTCCCACCCCCAGTTTTTTTTCCCCTTTTCTTTTTCCAAATGTTGTTTTCCTCCTCCACAGTGGCCCTCCCATGAAGCTCTCTTGTCGAGGACAGAGCATTACCGCATCCAATTAGTCCCTTTACAAAAAGTAAACATTTATTTTGCCAGGTTCTTGGCTTCCTCAAGATGTGGGTTTGGTTTTTGTCCGGCACTTTCCAAACAATGCCGTCTTGAGCTCGGTCTTTGCTAGAAACCATTTGGCTCAAAGTTGTCCTTAAAATAGGCAAACACTGATCAAACTGTGCCTTTTCAATGCTGCCAACTGCACAAGTTTTAGTGTGTGCCGTTGGCATGGGTGAATTTGGTTAGGCAGTGAAAGCCTAATTAATTATGACAGGTTAAAAGAGATGAAAAACTAAATAAGATAGACGGACGGCTAGATTCTTTCAGGGGCCTTTTTTAATGCTTTTAATGTTCTTGTTTTTGACATCCACATTATGTGGTTATGTAACGTTGCTTTTGTGCTTCCCGAGTCCAGAGTGGCGTCATTCAAAAGTCACTTTAAATATAGTTGTTTAGAGACTGTTTAGTAAGAATAACAGGACTTGAGAGAAAAATAAGAATTACTTGTTAGTCTGTAAAGGTTTGTTTTTGTTTTTATATTACTTGCCTGTGATTTAGTTATCCATTTTCAACTATTTCTATTAAAGACCAGAATTCAGATTCTTGATTAAAATAGTAACATTATAACAACAACAACAACAAAAAATGAAGGTTAAAATTGTTTGCCGCAAGTAGAATTGCTTGTCTTGAGCCAACAAATCCAATGTTTACTTCATATGAATGTAAGGCAGGGCAAATATATTATATGAATAGCAAAATTTAACAATTTAAATACTGTATTTTCTCGCATGTACGCCGTATTTCTAACTAAAAAAAAAGATGACTGAATCAAGGGTACGACACGGCCTATATGTGCACAAATTAGACTTGACATGCACGAAACTGCAGGGTGACGGAGACAAGACGCCATAACGCAAGAGAATGTGGGCAATACGGTCATTTATTTCAACATTGAGAAAAGATAAACAGATGAAACCCTTAACAAATTTTATTTTGACGTCTAAAAATCTAATTCAAGAAAAACAAACAAACTGTGTCTTGCATAAAACATGAAAAAAACTCACTTGTACCTGGCATTGTTCGCTCAGGGCGCCGCTATCTTACCTAGGCATGACTAACTAGACCGCTATGGACACACTTCCTGGTTTTACTGGTCACGTGACTTCCTTTTATGAAGTTGTCTACGTCACGTGTGTCAAAGTGGCGGCCCGGGGGCCAAATCTGGCCCGCCGCATCATTTTGTGTGGCCCGGGAAAGTAAATCATGAGTGCCGACTTTCTGTTTTAGGATCAAATTAAAATATGAGTATAGATGTATATTAAATTCCCTGATTTTCCCCCTTTTTAAATCAATGATTGTAATTTTTTATCATTTTTTTCTGTGTTTTTAGTTCAAAAATCATTTTGTAAACTCTAAAAATATACATAAAAAAAGCTAAAATAAACATTGTTTTAGATCTATAAAAAAAATTGAATATTCTGGGCTTCCAGTTCTTTTAATCCATTTATTTAAAAAAATCTAAATATTATATCTAAAATGGTCCGGCCCACATGAAATGGAGTTAACGTTAATGCGGCCTGCGAACCAACCCACGTCTGACACCCCTGGTCTACGTGCAGGCAACACCCTTTAGGAATGTGCAATCCAGCAATCGATTTATACAGTATCTCAGAAATACC